>NW_016107676.1:1857181-1858655 GCF_001604975.1 Cebus imitator | reverse complement strand
ATTTACAATTGATCCAAAGAGAATAAAATACCTAGGAACAAAATTTCCAAGGGATATGAAGGACCTCTTCAAGGAGAACTACAAATCACTGCTCAAGGAAATAAGAGACTACACAAACAAATGGAAAAACATTACATGCTCATGGATAGGAAGGATCAATATGAAAATGGCCATACTGCCTGAAGTAGTTTATAGATTTAATGCTATCCTCTTCAAGCTACCATTGACATTCTTCACAGAATTAGCCAAAACTGCTTTAAATTTCATATGGAACTAAAAAAGAGCCTGTACCGTCAAGACAATTAAAAAAATTTTTTTTAATCAACTTATTTCTGTATTAATGAATTTAAATACACACCTTAGGGGAATATAACATATTTTTTGAGACAACTGATCTAACTGATTGATTTTTTAATTATTATTATACTTTAAGTTCTTGGGTACATGTGCAGATCTTGCAGGATTGTTACATAGGTATACACATGCCATGGTGGTTTGCTGCCTCCGTCTCCCTGTCACCTGCATTAGGTATTTCTCCAAATGTTATCCCTCCCCAATCTCCCTACCCCCTGCTATCCCTCCCCTACTCTCCTACCCCCAAACAGAACCCAGTGTGTGATGTTCCCCTCCCTGTGTCAATGTGTTCTCATTGTTCAACACCCACTTATGAGTGAGAATATTTGGTATTTGGTTTTCTGTTCTTCTGTTAGTATGCTGAAAATGATGGTATCCAGGTTCATCCATGTCCCTGCAAAGGACATTAACTCATCCTTTTTTTATGGCTGAATAGTATTCCATAGCGTATATGTGCCACATTTTCTCTATCCAGTCTATCACTGATGGGCATCTGGGTTGGTCCAAGTCTTTGCTATTGTAAACAGTGCCACAATGAACATACACGTACATGTGTCTTTATAACAGAACAATTTATAATCCTTTGGGCATATATCCAGTAATGGGATTGGTGGGTCAAATGGTATTTCTATTTCTAGATCCTTGAGGAATTGCCACACTGTCTTCCACAATGGTTGAACTAATTTATACTCCCACCAACAGTTTAAAAGCATTCCTATTTCTCCACATCCTCTCCAGCATGTGTTGTCTCCAGGTTTTGTAATGACCACCATTCTAACTGGCATGAGACGGTCTCTCAATGAGGTTTTGCTTTGCATTTCTGTAATGACCAGTGATGATGAGCATTTTTTTACATGTTTGTTGGCTGCATAAATGTTTTCTTTTGTAAAGTGTCTGTTCATATCCTTTGCCCACTTTTTGATGCTTTTTTTTTCTTGTAAATATGTTTCAGTTCTTTGTAGATTCTAGATATTAGCCCTTTGTCAGATGGGTGGGTTGCAAAAAATTTTTCACATTCTGTTGGTTGCTGGTTCACTCTAATAATTGTTTCTTTTGCTCTACAGAAGCTCTGGAGTTTAATTAGATCCCACTTGTCTATTTTGGCTTTTGTTTCCCTTGC
>NW_016107676.1:1853336-1855126 GCF_001604975.1 Cebus imitator | reverse complement strand
CCATTCAGGATATAGGTGTAGGCAAGGACTTCATGACCAAAACACCAAAAGCATTGACAACAAAAGCCAGAATAGACTTCCTCTTTTTTTAATGGAAACCCTTTATTTCTTTTTCTTGCCTGACTCCTCTGGATAAAACTTCCAATACTATGTTGAATAATAATGGCAGGAGAGGGCATGCTTGTCTAGTGCCAGATTTCAAAGGGAATGTTTCCAGTTTTTGCTCATTCAGTATGATATTGGCTGTGGGTTTGTCGTCAATGGCTTTTTTATTATTTTGATATATGTTTCATCGATACCTAGTTTATTGAGAGTTTTTAGCATAAAGAGCTGCTGAATTTTGTCAAAGGCCTTTTCTTCATCTATCGAGATAATCATATGGTTTTTGTCTTTGGTTCTGTTTATGTGATGGATTACATTTATAGATTTGTGAATGTTGAACCAGGCTTGCATCCCCGGAATGAAGCCTACTTGATCATGATGAATAAGCTTTTTGATGTGCTGTTGCCCTCAGTTTGCCAGTATTTTATTTAAGAGTTTTGCATCAATGTTCACCATGGATGTTGGCCTAAAATTTTCTTTTTTAGTTGTCTCTGCCAGGTTTTGGTATCAGGATAATCTTGGTCTCATAAAATGAGATAGAGAGGATTCCCTCTTTTTGCATTGTTTGGAATAGTTTCAGAAGGATTGGTACCAGTTCCTCTTTGTATGTCTGGTAGAATTCAGCTGTGAACCTGTATGGACCTGTACCTTTTTTGGTTGTTAGGCTATTAATTGCTGTCTCAACTTCAGCCCTTGTTATTGGTCTATTCAGGGATTCAGCTTCTTCCTGGTTTAGTCTTGGGAGGGTGTAAGTGTCTGGGAATTTATCCTTTTCTTCTAGATTTACTGGTTTATGTACATAGTATTGTTTGTAGTATTCTCTGATGGTAGTTCGTATTTCTGTGGGATCAATGGTGGTATCCCCTTTATCATTTTATTGCATCTATTCAATTCTTCTCTCTTTTCTATTAGTCTGGCTAGCAGTCTATCTATTTTGTTGATCTTTTCAACAAACCAGCTCCTGGATTTATTGATTTTTTTTTGAAGGTTTTTTTTTTGTCTCTATCTGCTTCTGTTCTGCTCTGATCTTAGTTATTTCTTGTCTTCTGCTAACTTTTGAATTTGTTCAACCTTCTTCTCTAGTTTTTTAAATTATGACAGTAGGGTGTTGATTTTAGATCTTTCCTTCTTTCTCGTGTGGGCATTTATTGCTATAAATTTCCCTCTAGACATTGTTTTAAATTTAAAGAGATTCTGGTACATGTGTCTTCATTGTCATTGGTTTAAAATAATATCTTTTTTCTGCTTTCATTTTGTTATTTATCCAGTAGTCATCCAGAAGCAAGTTGTTCAGTGTCCATCAAGTTGTGCAGTTTTGAGTGAGTTTCTTAATTCTGAGTTCTAATTTTGATTGCACGGTCTGTGAGACTGGTTGTTATGATTTCCATTCTTTTGCATTTGCTGAGGAGTAATTTACTTCCCATTATGTGGTCAATTTTAGAGTAAGTGTGATGTGGTGTTGAGAATAATATATATTCTGTGGATTTGGGGTGTAGAGTTCTGTAAATGTCTAATAGGTCCACTTGGTGCACATCTGCTTTAAGGTCTTGGATATCCTTGTTGAGTTTCTGTCTCATTGACCTGTCTAAGTTTGACAGTGGAGGGCTAAAGTCTCCCACTATTATTGTGTGGGCGTCTAAGTCTCTTTGTAGGTTGTTAAGAACTTGCTTTATGTATCTAAGTGCTTC
>NW_016107676.1:1850982-1852246 GCF_001604975.1 Cebus imitator | reverse complement strand
CCTTTAGCTCAGAGAAGTGTGTTATTACCTACCTTTTGAAGAAGCCTGCTTCTGTCAATTTATCAAACTCATTCTCCATCCAGTTTTGTTCCTTTGCTGGTGAGGGGTTGTGATCCTTTGGAGGAGAAGAGGCATTCTGGTTTTTGGTGATTTTATCCTTTTTGCACTGATTTTTTCCCATATTCATGAATTTATCTACCTTCGGTCTTTGAAGTTGGTGACTTTTGGATGTGGTCTCTGAGTGGACATCCTTTCTGTTGATGCTGAACCTATTTCTTTCTATTTTTTAGTTTTCCTTCTAAGAGTCAGGCCCCTCCACTACAGGACTGCTGGAGGCCCACTCCAGATCCTGCTTGCCTGGGAATCACCCACAAGAGCTGCAGAACATCGAGAATTGCTGTCTGTTCTTTCCTCTGGCAGCTTCGTCTTAGAAGGGTACCCACCAGATGTCAGCCAGAACTCTCCTGTATGACGTGGTTTTTTTGGATATACAGGGGTCAGGGAGCCCCTTGAGGAGGCTGTCTGTCACTTATCAGAGTTCAAGTGCTGTGCTGGAAGTTCTGTTGCTCCCTTTAGGGATGATGGGCAGGAATGTTTAAGTCTGCTGCAGTGGAACTCACAACTGCCCCTTTTCCCAGGTGCTCTGTCCTGGGAAGGTGGGGTTTTAATTATAAGATCCTCATGCGCTGCTACCTAGCAAGGAGGGAGTCTAGTCACAGTCTGCCTGCAGAGGCACTGCTGAGCTGCTATGGGTGCCATTCAGCTGCTGTGTAAACTTCCTCATGCTTTTGTTTACACAGGTAAGGTTAGAACTGCCTAGGCAATGGTGGATGCCCTTCCTTCCTCTGAACTCAACTGTTCTGGGTCGAGGTCAAACTGCTGTGCTGGCTGCAAAACTCTCAAGCCAGAGGGTTTCAGTTTGCTGGTCTTTGTCGGGGTGGGACCCGCCGGGCCAGATCACTTGGCTTCCTACCTTCAGCTCCCCTTATTTCAGGGGAGTGGAAGGCTCTGGCTCACAGGAGTTCCAGGTACCAGCCAAAATGGCCACCTGGATTTGTGCTGAAAACCCACAGTGCCAGCTGGAATGGCCATGCAGATCTGTGCTGAAAGCCTGCAGGGCTTTTGGGCCTGGTAGAATCTCCTGGTCTCGGTCAAGACAATTTTAAGCAAAAAGAACAAAACTGGAGGCATCACTTTACCTGACTTCAAACTATACTACAAGGCTACAGTAACCAAAACAGCATGGTACTGGTAACAAAGTCGA
>NW_016107676.1:1842223-1850796 GCF_001604975.1 Cebus imitator | reverse complement strand
GGTATTTGGAAAACTGCCTAGCCATATGTAGAAAACTGAAATTGGTCTCCTTCCTTACACCTTATACAAAAATTAACTCAAGATGGATTAAAGACTTAAATGTAAGACCTAAAACCATAAAAACCCTAGAAGAAAACCTAGGCAATACCATTCAAGACATAGGCATGGGCAAAGACTTCATGACTAAAACACCAAAAGCAATGGCAACAAAAGTCAAAATTGACAAATGGGATCTAAATAAACTAAAAAGCTTCTGCACAGCAAAAGAAAATATTATCAGAGTTAACAGGCAACCCACAGAGGAGAAAATTATTGCAAACTATCCATCTGTCAAAGGGCTAATATCCAGAAGCTACAAAGAAACAAACACGAGAAAAAAACAAAAAAACCTATCAACAAGTGGGTGAGGTATATGAACAGACACTTCTTAAAAGAAGACATTTATGTGGCCAATAAACTTATATTAAAAAAAGCTCACCATCACTGGTCATTACAGAAATGCAAATCAAAACCACAATGAGATACCATCTCATGCCAGTTAGAACGACCATCACTAAAAAGTCAGGAAACAACAGATGCTGGAGAGAATGTGGAGAAATAGGAATTCTTTTGCACTGTTGATGTAGTGTAAATTAGTTTAACCATTGTGGAAGACAGTATGGCAATTCCGCAAGGATCCAGAACCACAAATACCTTTTCACCTAGCAATCCCACTACTTGGTACATATCCAAAGGATTATAATTCATTCTACTATAAAGACACATGCACACATATGTTTATTGCAGCACTGTTCATAATAGCAAAGACATGGAACCAACTCAAATGCCCATCAAAGATAGACTGAATAAAGAAAATGTGGTTCAAATACACTATGGAATACTATACAGTCACAAATAAGGATGAGTTCCTGTCCTTTGCAGGAACATGGATGAAGCTCAAAACTATCATTCTCAGCAAACTGACACAGGAACAGAAAACTAAATAACGCATGTTCTCACTCATAAGTGGGAGTTGAACAATGAGAATACATGGGCACAGGGAGGGGAACATCACACACTGGGTCATGTCGGGGGATGGGGGCTAGTGGAGGGATAGCATTAGGAGAAATACCTAATGTGCATGATGGGTTGATTGGTGCAGTGAATCACCATGGCATACGTATATCTTTGTAACAACCCTGCACGTTCTGCACATTATCCCAGAACTTAAAATATTATAAAAATACATTTTTTAAAAAAAGCATTATTAAATATAAAAAGTTATATTCATATTACCATGAATATGTACTTCAAATTTGCTGTTAAATAAAATTAATGAGATCACTTAAAAGTAAAGAAAAGAAACATGAGCTCTCAATGCATGAAATCTGGGTTCAAATTTTGGCAATTAGGACTTCCTATTGACTTCCTCTTCTGTTCTTAGTTTCCCTCTCTGTAAACTGGTAAAATAATAGTACCTGCTCATGAAGTTATAAGATGTTTAACTTAGTAAGTGCTTAACAATGTTATTAGTTATGTTTAATTTATTTACAGACTAAAGAAGTCACTAAAAATACTGATGAGTTCTAGAACATGTTAGGTAGAAAGCTGATGAAATAATAGCTAATAACCGCTATTTATAAGGTCTTACTAACTTTAGACACCATCCTAAAAGCTTTCAATGAAGTAATTTACTTAAACTTTATAACAGTGCTGTGATGTAGGTACTATTATGTTTCCCACTTTTATACAGAAGGAACTGACACTCAGAAAACCAATGAGAATTGCTCACAGTCACTCATTTAGAATGCAGCAGAACTGGAAGGCAAGGCAGGGACTGGATTGACTAAAAAAAGAGATTTATGCCCATCGATGATAGACTGGACAGGAAAAATGTGGCAAATATACACCATGGAATATTAAGCAGCCATCAAAAACAATGAGTTCGTGTCCTTTGTAGGGACATGGATGAACCTGGAAACCATCATTCTCAGCAAACTGACACAAGAACAGAAAAGCAAACACCACATGTTCTCACTCATAGGTAGGTGTTGAACAATGAGAACACATGGACACAGGGAGGGGAGCACTACACACTGGGGTCTGTTGGGGGGCAATAGGGGAGGTACAGCGAGGGGTGGGGAGTTGGCGAGAGATAGGATGGAGAGAAATGCCAGATATAGGCAATGGGGAGGAAGGCAGCAAATCACACTGCCACGTGTGTACCTATGCAACAATCTTTCATGTTCTTCACATGTAAGATTGAATAAGATTTCACTTATTCAAAATCTAAAATGCAATTAAAAAAAAGAAACAGAGATTTAAACCCTCTGTATTTACATAAGTCTTATTCTCAATGAAATATAGAGGAGAAAAATCATCTCAATTTTTTTACATTTGTCTTGATTATCCTGATCTTTTTCTCATGTTTGCAACTATATTTCAAATATTAATGAGATTTTATATACCTAAAAATATTCCTTCAAAATACATGAATTAATAAGAGGTGGTAAACCAGTGATCAATCATAACCATGCAAGTTTTCAATCCTGAAAATATTTTTAATATCTGAGATTAATGGAATGTTAGCTCACTTACTTTTTTCTTTTGAGACGGAGTCTCACTCTGTTGTCCTGGCTGGAGTGCAGTGGCTGTGATCTCGTCTCACTGTAACCTCTGCCTCCCAGGTTCAAACAATTCTCCTGCCTCAGCCTCCTGAGTACCTGAGATTACAGGCACCTGCCACCACACAAGGCTAATTTTTTGTATTTTTAGTACAGATTGGGATTTCACCATGTTGGCTAGGCTGGTCTCAAACTCCTGACCTCGTGTTCCACCCACCTCAGCTTCCCAAAGCGCTGGGATTACAGACATTAGTCACCGCACCCAGCCAGTCAATTCACTTCTTATTGAAAATGTCAATTCACTTTGTTACACCTACCGATTTTAAAGAAACTTAAAATCAATTTTACTTCATTTTGTTGTAGAATGTAATTCAATTTCAAGTGGGTATAAAAATTAAACAAGGGATTATTAAAACATGAGTTATAACATATAACTGGAGTCAAAGGCATGTCATCTTTTATATAGCTATCTTTCCTCACTCAAACTCTTCATATACATTCTATCAGTCTTCCTCTAAAATATACCAATTTGTATTTTAAGACGTGAGGCATAGTTTTAAAACATTATTTTCTGAAGTTCAAAAGCTAATTTTTCCCCATGCTTCTCTAACAACAACTATGATTTATTGAACATGTATTAGGTGCCCACACTGATAAATATCATTTCACTTATTCAACATAACAGATCTATTTAACACAAGAAAAACTGAGGCTTAAGAGAGTTAAATACTATACCCAAGGTCACCCAACACTTTATCATGGGATTTACAACTGTTTCTCCAGTGCCCTACCAAACGTATAGCTTCCTCACCTATGACATTCATCTACTTCACCTGAAAATCTTGCAGACACATAAAAACAGAATGATCTTTCTGAATATTCAGTGAAATATGAAATATTAGAAACATGGTTTGCATCACGTTTGAGGCTGGTGGCTCACAAAATAGTGCACATGAAAATCATCTGCAAACCTTTTATAAAATGGAGACTCTTAAGTACCATTACTACAATCCCAAGATTTCAATCTGGTTTGGAGTATTTGGAACAAGCATCTCAGGTGATTCAGAAAAAAGTAACTTGCAGATCATACCTTAAGAAGCAGCATTCTAGCTAGCAGAGCAAGATGGCAGAATAGAAGCCCATACCATTTGCTCTTTACCCCAAAAAGAACACCAGATTTTAACAGTTATCTGCACACAGAAAAGCACCATCACAAGAACCAAAAATCAGACAAGCAATCACCATACCTGGTTTTAACTTCATATTGCTGAAAGAGGCATTGAAGAGGGTAGGAGAGACAATTTTGAATTGCAGCATCACCCCTCCATCATTCCCTAGCAGTGGCCTTGCATTGTGAGGAGTCTGTGCACTGGGGGAAGGAAAAACACACTAACCATTGAATTCAGTGTTGCCCTACCACAGTGGAGAGTAAAGCTGTGTTGGTCTCAGCCAACATCTGAACAGAGAACATTTAAACCAGACCTAGCCAGAGAGAAATTGCCTATCCCAGTAATGAGAATCTGAGTTTCTCAGCAAGCCTCACAACTGCAGACTAAAATACCCTGTGGTCCTGGATAACTTGAAAGGCAATCTAGGACACAGGACTGCAACTCCTAGTACCAAGCTGAACTAGGGTGGCAAGCCACCTAGGGAGATACCAGCCATGGCAGCAAAGGTAGTGCTTGAGCCACCCCCACAACCCCAGGCAGTGCAGCTCACAGGAACAAAGGTGACTTCTTCCCTCTGCTTCCTTAAGCAAGAAAAGGAGAGCTAAGAGTAAAGAGGACTTTGTCTTGGCTGTTGGATACCAGCTGAGCTACAGCAGGATAAGGCATCAGGCAGAGTTGCAAGGCCCCTATTCCAGACCCTAGCTTACAGATGCCATTTCTAACCTTACTCTGGGCCAAAAGGGAAACTACTGCCTTGAAGGGAAGAAAGCACTCCTGACAGGATTCATCACCTTCTGATTACAGAGTCCTTGGGCCCTAAATAACCAGTAGCAATACCCAGATAGTATGCTGTGGGTCTTGGGCTCTGAGACATGCTGAATGTAGATGCAACCAAGCACATTCCTCTCTGCGGTGGCTATGGTGAAAGATCCCCCGTTTGAGAAACACAGATGGAAAAGTAAAGGGGACTTTGTCTTGCATCTTAAGTACCAGCTTGACCCCAGTGGGTAGAGCAAAAAGCGGATTCTTAGGGTCCCTAAGTCTAGGCCTAGGCTCTTAGAAAGCATTTCAAGACCTGACCTGGGCCATGAAGGAGCCCATTTTCCTGAAAAGTGAGTCCTAGGCCATACAGCATTCACCACCTCTTCAGATGACTGAAGAGCTTTTGGGCTTTAAGTGAACATCGGTGGTGGCCTGGAAAAGCCTGCTGTGGTTTGGTGGTGGCAGTGGCCACAGGGCGAGGCTTCTCTACCTATGGAAAGGTGAAAGAAGAGAAGAAGGACATTGTGTTGTAGTTTGACTGCCAGCTTAGCTGCACTGGAATACAACATCAGGTAAATTTCTAAGGATTTTTACTCCAATCTGTGGCTCCCAGGCAGTATCTCTGGACCCACCCCCCATCCAGGGCCTGGGGAAACTTGCCACCCTAAAGGGAAGGGCACAAACGTGGCTGGCTTCATCACCTGCTTATCATAGAACCCTAGGTCCTTCAGTGAACATAGGAAATAGCCTGCTAGTAGTTACACTGGGCCCTGGGTGAGATCCAGAGCTGTGGTGGCTTGTGTTTGGACCCAGTATGATCCCAGTGGTGATGGCCGCAGAGGTCCTTGCATCACTATAGCCCCAGGACCAGGTAACTCAGCACAGATAGAGACTGTTTGGGAGAAAGGGAAAAGGGCAAGAGTTATCTGCCTGGTAGTCCAGATAATTCTTCTGGATTTTATCCAAACCAGTAAGGCAGTACCTCTACAAGTCTGCAAAATAAGCACTATTACTAGGCTTGGGGCCCAAGTCCCTTCAAATACTTGGAAATCCTTCTCAAGAAGGTTGGGCAAAGATGAGCTCAGCCTGCAAAGACTGCAATAAATACGTAATTCTTCATTGCTCAGATACTGATGGACTTTTTACCAGTATCAGTAACATCCAGGAAAACATGACCTTACCAAATGAACTGAATAAGGCACCAGAGAACAATCCTGGAGAAAGAGAAACATGAGAGCTTTCGGACAGAGAATTCAAAATAAATGTTTTGAGTAAACTCAAGGAAATTCATGATAACAGAAGGAAGGTAGAATTTTCTCAGATAAATTTAACAAAGAGATTGAAATAATTAAAAAGAATAAAGCAGAAATCCTAGTGGTGAAAAATGCAATTGACACACTGAAGAAAGCACTGGAGTCTCTTAATAACAGAATTTATCAAGCAGAAGAAAGAATCCATGAACTTGAAGACAGGCTATTCGAAAATACACAGTCAGAGAGAACAAAAGAAACAAAGAATAAAATACAATGCAGTATATTTATAAGATCTAGAAAATAGCCTCAAAAGGGCAAATCTAAGAGTTATAGGCCTAAAAGAGGAAATAGAGAAAGAGTTAAAGGTATAAAGTTTATTCAAACAGACAGTATCAGAGAACTTCCCAAACCTAGAGAAATACATCAACATTTAAGTAAAAGAAGCTAATAGAACCCCAAGAAGATTTAATTCAAAGACTACCTCAAGTTATTTAATAATCAAACTCCCAAAGGTCAAAAGTAAAGAAATGATCCTAAAAGAAGCAAGGGAAAAGAAACAAGTAACAAACCATGAAGATTCAATGTCTGGCAGAAGACTTTTCAGTGGAAATCTTACAGACTAGTAGAGTATGATATATCTAAAGTGCTGAAGGAAAAATGTTTTACCCCGTAATAGTATACCTGGGATAAATATACTTCTATCATGAAGGACAAAGACCTTCCTAGATGAATAAAAGCTGAGAGATTTCATTGGCTCTAGACCTGTCCTATCATAAACGCTAAAGGGAATTCATCAATCTGAAAGAAGAAGATATTAATGAGCAAGAAAAGAATCATATTAAAATATAAATACACTGGTAATAGTAAGTACACAGAAAAACACAGAAAAACGTTAACACCAGAATAACGGTTACTTCTTAAGTAGAAAAAATAAATAATGAACCAATAAAAAACAGTAACTACTACAGTTTTTCAAGACACAGATAGTATAATAAGACATAAAGAGAAATACTAAGAAGTTTAAAAGTGAGGGATAAAGTCAAAATAAAGAGTTTGAAATAGTTTTTATGTGTTTGTTTAAGCAGTCAGTGTTGTCATCAGCTTAAAATAGTGGGTAACAAGATGCTGTTTACAAGCCTCATGGTAACCTTAAATAGAAAATCATACCACAGATAGACAGAAAATAAAAAGCAAGAAATGAAAGCATACCACCAAGAGAAAATCACCTTCACTAAAAGGAAGACATGAAGGAAGAAAAGGAAGAGGACAAGAATATCACAAAACAACCAGAACTCCAAATGACAACTCCAAAATGACAGGTGTTAAGTCCCTACTTACCAATAAAATACTGTATGTAAATAGACTAAACTTTCTAATCAAAAGACACACAGTGGCTGAATAAATGGAAAAAATAAGACCCAATGATCCACTACCTACAAGAAATAAACTTCACCTATGAAGATACCCATAGACTCAAAGGAAACTAAAAAAAGAGCAGGGGTAGCAATATTTATTTAAGACAAAATGAGTTTCAAGAAAAAACTGTCAGAAGAGACAAAAAGATCATAATTTAAAGATAAAGGGATCAATTCAGCAAAAGGATTTAACAACTGTAAATATATGCACCCAACACTGGAGCACCCAGACATATAAAGCAAATGTTATTACAGCTAAAGAGAGATAGTCCTCAATACAATATTACTTGGAGACTTCAATACCCACTTTCAGCATTGGATATATCTTCAGACAGAAAATCAACAAAGAAACATCAAACTTAATCTGCTCTATAGAACAAATGTACCTAACAGATATCTGTAGAACATTTCATCCAGTGACTGCAGAATACACATTCTTCACCTCAGCATAGGAGTAATTGTAAAGGATAGACCCTATGTTAGGTCACAAAAGAAGTCTTAAAACAAAACAAAACAAAAAATTGATTAAAACAATATCAAGTAATTTCTCTGACCACAATGGAATAAAACTAGAAATCAACAAGAGAAATTTTGGAAACTATACAAACACATGGAAATTAAACAATATGCTCTCAAATGACCAGTGGGACAATGAGGAAATTGAAAAGAAAATTTAAAAATTCCTTGAAACAAATGATAATGGAAACACAACATTCCAAAACCTATGAGATACAGCAAAAGCAGTACTAAAAAGGAATTTTATACCTACAAGTGCCTATGTGAAAAAAGAAAAAAAAAAAAAGTAAATAACCTAATGATGCATCTTAAAGAACTAGAAAAGCAAGCACAAATGGAAACCAAAATTAGCAAAAGAAAAAAATAATAATAAAGATCAGGGCAAAAGTAAAAGAATTTGAAATGTAGAAAACAATACAAAAGATCAATGAAACGAAAAGTTGGTTTTTGGAAAATATAAATAAAATTGACAAACCTTTAGTCAGATTAATGAGTAAAAGGAAGAGAAGACCCAAATAAATAAAATCAGATATGAAAAAACAGACATTACAATTGATACCACAGAACTTCAAAGTATCATTAGAGGCAACTCTGAGCAACTATATGGCAATACATTGGAAAATCTAAAGGAAATGAATAATTTCCTAGACATGTACAATCTACCAAGATTTAACCATGAAGAAATCCAAAACCTGAACAGACCAATAACAAGTAATAAGATCAAAGCCATAATAAAAAGTCCCTTAACAAGGTAAAGCCCTGACCCAATGGCTTCACTGCTGAATTTTATCAAACATTTAAAGAAGAACTAATACCAATTCTACTCAAACTATTCCAAAAAATAGAGGAGGCAGT
>NW_016107676.1:1766516-1842196 GCF_001604975.1 Cebus imitator | reverse complement strand
AAAAAAAAAGAAAAGAAAAGAGAAAGAGAAAAAGAAGGAAGAAGGAGAAAGAGAACGAGAACAAGAACGAGAACGAGAATGAAAGAACATAATACTAGCAAACCAAACCAACAAAACATTAAAAAGATCATTCATCCTGTAGGGTGCCTGTTCAGTATGGCAATAGTTTTACTGTGCAGAAGCTCTTTAGTTTAATTAGGTCCCATTTGTCAATTTTGACTTTTGTTGCCGTTGCTTTTGGTATTTTAGTCATGAAGTCTTTGCCCGTGCCTATGCCCTGAATGGTATTGCCCAGGTTTTCTTCTAGGGTTTTTATGGTTTTAGGTCTTACATTTAAGTCCTTAATATATCTTGAGTTAATTTTTATATAAGTTGTAAGGCAGGGGTCCAGTTTCAGTTTCCTGTATATGGCTAGCCAGTTTTCCCAACAGCATTTATTAAGTAGGTAATTCTTTCCCCATTGCTTTTTTTTTGTCAGGTTTCTTGATGATCAGATGATTGTAGATGTGTAGCATTATTACTGAGGCCTCTATTCTGTTTCATTGGTATATATATCTATATCTATATCTATATTATAAAATATATATATATATTAAAATATATAAATATACATTAAAATATATATATTTTATAATATATATATTTTAATATATATTTATATATACTTTATTATATATATATTTTATAATATATATATTTTAATATATATTTATATATACTTTATAATATATATATTTTAATATATATTTATATATATACTTTATAATATATATATTTTAATATATATTTATATATATATTTTATAATATATATATTTTAATATATATTTATATATATATTTTATAATCTATCTATCTATCTATCTATATCTGTTTGGTCCCAGTACCATGCTGTTTTGGTTACTGTAGCCTTGTAGTATAGTTTGAAGTCAGGTAGAGTGATACCTCCAGTTTTGCTTAGGATTATCTTGGCTATACTGGCTCATTTTTTGGTGCCATATGAAATTAAAAGTAGTTTTTTTCTAATTCTGGGAAGAAAGTCAATGATAGCTTGATGGGGATAACATTGAATCTATAAATTACTTTGGGCAGTATGACCATTTTCATTACATTGGTTCTTCCTATCCAGAGCATGGAATGTTTTTCCACCTGTTTCTGTCCTCTCTTATTTCCTTGATCAGTGATTTGTAGTTCTCTGTGAAGAGGTCCGTCATATCCCTTGTATTGTATACCTATGTTAACAATTCTACACATTCTGCACAAATATCCCAGAACTTAAAGTATAATAAAAACGAAAGATTTAAAAATATATCTGACATTTTTAGAAGTCATGCAAATGTAAAACTGTTTGAAATGTAAAAAAAAAAAGAAAAAATCACTCATCATGACCAAGTGGGATTTATCCCTAAGATACAAGGATAGTTCAAAAGGCTGGGATGGGTAGTGGCATCTGGAGGTAGAAGCAGGTAGAGATTGTTAATGTATACAAAACAAATAGAAAGAATGAATAAGACCTAGTATTTGCTAGCAAAGCAGGGTGACTATAATCAATAGAAATTTAATTGCACATTTAAAAATAACTAGAAGAGTATAATTGGATTGTTTTAACACAAAGGAAAATTACTTGAGGGGATGGACATACCCCACTTTTAATGATGTGATTATTACACATTGTATGCCTGTATCGTATCTCATGGACCCCATAACTATATACACCTACTATATATCTGCAAAAATTAAATATTAAAAAAAAATAGCATTCTGGATTCCAAATCAAAATGGCAATCATAAAGTTAGGGTAACTGAGATTTTACATTTTTACTCACCTCCTCTGATGAAAACACATAGTAGGGATTAATGAAATATAATGATTTTAAAATAGCCAATCTCAAAATCAATATAAACATATCTGTGAGACACAAACTGAATCTCTGTGGGTCAAAACCCTGAGCATAAAATGAAGCAGAGGCTCACTAGCTCCTAATTCAGAGACATGCGTCAGCGACTGAGCCAACTACCATAAAAAGTAAAAACAGTATTACCAGACGGATTAAAATCTGATGCAGAAATCATTAACAGGAACACAAATAAGCAGTACAATAATAGCAAAGCTTCATTAATAATATGTAATAATCATAAACATACATGTACCTAATATCCTAGCCTCAATATATCCCAAGAAAAATCTGACAGAATTATACAGTCAAATTATCTGTGGAGGCTATAGTCCAAGACCCTCCGTGGATACCTGAAACTCCAGATAGTATCAAATCCTATATACACTGTTTTTGCCTACATGTACATACTTACAATAAAGTTTAATTTATAAATTAGACACAATAAGACATCAACAACAATAACTAATAATAAAATAGAATAATTGTAACAATATGCTGTAATAAAAGTTATGTGAATGTGGTCTCTCTATCAAAGTATCTTATTATATTATATTTACCTATTTTTGGACCACGATTGACCACCAGTTACTGAAACTGTCTATTAGAGGGGAAAACTGTATGTAGAAAATGAAAGATCCACAATTATATTGAGAGATTTTAACATATTTCTATCAGAAACCAGTGAATGAAAGAGAAAAAAAAATCTAGAGAAGATTTGACAACAAAATTAAAGTTTTATTTAGTAGAAATGAAATTTTACAGAGAACAAATAGAAAACATTCTTTCACATACAAAAAATATAAAACATTTATAAAAATTAACCATGTAATAAACTACAATGGCAGACTCAAAAATTCGAAACAATTATCAGCATGCATATCTTATTCTCTGACATGTAATTTAATTAGGAAGCAAAAATTAAAACACATATTTATAAACTTTAAAATACATGAAACGTACGCTGAATTAAAAGAGGAAATGGCAATAAAATTAAGAAACATTTGGAAGTGAATAATAATGACAGTGCTATATATTGCTAATGGTATATGGCTAAAGGAATACCTAAAGGAAATTGTATAGCCTTAAATGCATTTATATAAAAATGGAAGACTTCTAAAAATAAGTTATTTTAAACCTAATGACCTACATAAGAAATAACAGACTAAAGCTAAGAAACTAAGAAAAAGGAATAATGAAGAATAACAGAAATTAATGAAATAGAAAACACAACAAGAGAGAGCAACAAATCAAAAGCTGATTCTTTGGAAGGAGATTCTAACAAAAATGGGTTTAAAAAAGGAGAGAAGTCTGACCTCTGCACCAAAAACTGCTGCTTTTGTGGAAGCTGGGCCTACAAAAGAAAATGGGAGAGAGAGAGCAAGAAGAAAGGGAGGGGATTTGAAAATCACAAATTTTCAAATACAGTTTGGATTTGAAAATCACAAGTGAAATCTATGAACAAATTTATGCCAGTAAATTTGAAAATGTATATAAACCGGATCTTTTTCTAGTAAGTTTACTCAAGAGAAATTAGAAAACATAAACATACGGATGACTATACATAAAGTCAGTGGAAAGACTTACGGACAGTAAAACAGATGGTTTTACAAGTGTCCCAAATCTAAAAGAAGTAAATATTATTATTTATTTTTTCAAGATGGGGTTTTGCCCAGGCTGGAGTGCAGTGGTGCGATCTCGGCTCACTGGTCTCACTGCAACCTCTACCTGCCTGGTTCAAGCGATTCTCCTGCCTCAGCATCCCTAGCAGCTGGGATTACAAGTGCCTGCCACCATGTTGGCTAATTTTTGTAGTATTTTTAGTAGAGACAGGGTTTCCACATGTTGGCCAGGCTGGTCTGAAACTCCTGAGCTCAGGTGATCCACCTGCCTTGGCCTCCCGAAGATAACTTTTTTATTATGAAACTTGTTTCAGATAGCAGATAAAGAAGAAAGGCTAACTCAGTATACTTCATGTGAGTAGCATAGATTAACTGAATCAGAGTAGGGAAGTACAAGCAAAAAATATTTTTAGACCAATTTTATTTATTATGATCATAGAAAAAATTCTAAATACATTAGCAAACCAAGTTTAGCAGATTATTATTTTAGATGCATCACAAAAAATAGAGTTTATTCAGAAATTCAAAGGTGAGTCAGCATCACCAAAGCTAGTAACCTAACACACAATATTAATAGATTATCAGAGAAAATAGTAGCATCTCACTGGATGCAGAAGTCCACTTACTAATATTCATATATTATTTCTGAAAATATTCTTAACAAACAAGAAATTGAAGGAAGCTTCAGGAACTTGATACAGGACACTTAATATATAGCAAACATTATGCTTAATAAAATTCTAGAAATATTCTTATTAAAACAGTATCAGTACAAGGGTATTCTTTATCATTTCTTATCAATAAAAATAGGAAACTATAATTAGAAAGCCATAAACAAAACTAACTCTATCTGAAGACAATATTATTATCTACATAGAAGATTCAAGAGAAACTATGGATGTTGTATTAGAAGTGTTCATATAGTTTAGCAAAGATTTTGAATACAAGATCAACTCATCAAAACCATCAGCATTCTCATATGCCAGTAATAGTAAAACAGAAAATATAATAGAAAAATACATCCTGTGCGCTATTGCAGCAAAATATATAAGGTATCTAAAAATGACTTTAAAAAAAGATGTAGAAGATCTTTATAAGACGATGTAAAACAATATTTAAGGGAACAAAAGAAGATAAAAATGAGAAGATATACTAGCTACGTAGATGGGAAGACTCAATACTATTAACGTGTCTATTCATTCCAAATTTATGTATGTATTCAAAAGACTATCATTGCCCTACAGCCTAAGACTTATTAGAAACTAAGAGGAAAAATGCAGTATAATATTGTTGCAAGGATAGACACACCGACAATACAGAAGAGAAACTTCAGAAACAGGCTCCCATTTATGTGAACGCTAGATACATGGCAGAGGAAAAATTTCAAGTGAGCAGAGAAACAGTGCTGGGGAAACTGGTTCTCCTTATGGAAAAGTCACATAGAACTATGTTCCAAAACCAGTGAGATAAAACTAGTTTTTAAGAAATTACAAAAATAATTTTCATAAGAATTAAAGGCCTAAATGTAGGGGGAAAGAAAATCCTTAATGTCTTTGAAGGCTATATAAGAAAATATCCTTATAGCTTTGAGATAGGAAAGAATTTCTTAAACAAAAAAATGACAAATCATCAAAAGTTTTAAATTTCATAAATATCTTTATCTCTTTATAATTCAAAAATCATAAAAAATATCCATTTGTCTATTGTAAATGGGATTTTGTTTTTGATTTGCCTCTCAGTTTGAACAATACGGTGTATTAAAATGCTATTGATTTTGTACACTGATTTTGTATACTGAAACTTTTTTCCTTTCCAACTTTTATTGTAGATTCAAGTGATACATGTACAGGTTTGTTACATAGTAATTTGTGTGTTGTGGGTGTTTGGTGTACAAATAATTTTATCACCCAGGTAATCAGTATAATATACCCACTAGGTAGTTTTTCAACCATCACCCTCCTCCCACCCTCCACCCTCAAATAGGCCCCAGTGTCTATTGTTCCCTTCCTTGTGTCCATGTGAGCTCAGTGTTTAGCTCCTGCTTATAAGTAAGAACATGCAGTATTTGGTTTTCTGTTCCTGTGTTAATTCACTTGAAATAATGACCTCCAACTTCATCCATGTGGCTGCAAAGCCCATGGTCTCATTTTTAATAGCTAGGTAGTGTTTTGAGATATATGCACCACATTTTCTTTATCCATATATTGAAACGTAACTGAAGGCATTTACCAGGTCTAGGACAGTTTTAGCAAAATCTTTAGGGTTTTCTAGGTATGGAATCATATCATCACTGAAGAAAGATGGTTTGACTTATTTTCCTATTTGGATGCCTTTTATGTTTTTCTCTTCCCTGATTGCTCTGACTAGCATCCTACTACAATGTTGTATAGGAGTAGGGACAGGGGGCATCCTTGTCTTGTTTCAGTTCTCAAAGGGAATGCTTCCAGCTTTTGCCCATTCAGTATGATGCTGAGTGTGGGTTCATCATAGATGGCTCTTATTATTTTGAGGTATGTTCCTTCGATGCCTAGTGTGTTGAGAGTTTTTATTATATAGGAATGTTGGATTTTATCAAAAGCTCTCTGTGAGTCTATTAAGATGATCACATTGATTTTTAAACTTTTATGTGGAGAATCACATTCATTAATTTGTGTATGTTGAGCCAACCTTGCATCCCAGGGACGAAACCCACTTGATCATGGTGAATTAACTTTTTGATATGCTGCTGGATTCAGTTTACCAATATTTGCTTGAGTATTTTTGTGTTTATGTTCATCAGGGGTATTGGCCTGTAATATTCACTTTTCACTGTGTCTTTGACAGGTTTGGGGGTCAGGGTGATGCTGGTTTTGTAGAAAGAGTCAGAAAGGAGTCCTTCCTCATTTTTTGGAATTGTTTCAGTAGAATTGGTACCAGCTTTTCTCTGTATGTGTGTTAGAATTCTTCTGTAAATCCACGGTGTCCAGGGCTTTTTTCGACTGGTATGTTTTTGATAAGTGATTCAATTTTAGAATCTTTTATTGGTCTATTCAGGGTTTTAATTTATTCCTTATTGAATCATGGAAAGTTATGTGTCCTTAAGAAATCATCCATTTCCTCTAGATTTTATAGTTTGTGTACATACAGGTGTTCCTAGTAGTCTCTGCGAACATTTTTTATTTTTGTGGAATCAGTTGCAATATCACCTTTGCAATTTCTGATTGTGATTATTTGGATTTTCTCTCTCTTTCTCTATGTTTTTTGTTAGGCTAGCATCTATCAATCTTGTTTATCCTTCCAAAGAACCAAATTTTGGTTTCGCTGACGCTTTGTATGGGTTTTTGGGCTTCAATTTTGTTTAGTTCTGTTCTGATTTTAGTTAATTTCTTTTCTTCCACTAGCTTTGGGGTTAGTTTGTTCTTGTTTTTCTAGGTCCTCTAAATGTATTATTAGACTGGTAATTTGAGATCTTTCTAACTTCCTGATATAGGCATTTAGAGCCATAAACTTTCCTTTTAGCACTGCTTTTGTTATATCCTGAGACTTTGGTATGTTGTGTTTTTGTTTTCATTTATTTCAAAGATTTTTTTTTATTTCTGTTTTATTTTTGTTGTTTACCAAAAGGTCATTCAGGATCAAGTTGTTTTATTTTCACATGGTTGTGTAGTTTTAAGAGATCTTCTTGGTTTTGACTTCTATTTTTATTCCACTGTGGTCCAAGAGTGGTATTATTTTGATTTCTAGAACCTATTGAGAGATACTTTATGGCAGAGCATGTGGTTGATGTTAGAGTATATTCCATGTACAGATAAGAAAAATATATATTCTGTGGTTGATGGGTAGAACAGTCTACAAATGTTTATTAGCTTCCTTGGTCAAATGTCTTATTGAAGCCCAGAATTTCTTTGTTAGTGTTATGCCTTAGTAATCCAATCTTGTCAGTAGGGTGTTTAAGTCCCACACAATAATTGCATGGCTGTCATTTTGTATATGTAGAAGTACTTGTTTTATGAATCTGGGTGCTGTAATATTAGGTGTGTATGTCTACAGATTCAATGATATTCCCGTCAAACTACCAACATGATTTTTCACAAGTAGAAAAAAAAACTATTCTAAAGTTTATATGAAACAAAAAAAGAGCCTGAATAGCCAAGCAATACTGAGCAAAAAGAAAAAAGCCAGAATCATCACATCACCTGACTTCAAACTATGTAATAGCACTACAATAAGCAAAACAGCATCATACTGACACAAAAATAGACACACAGACCAATGGACCAGAAAACAGAACTCAGAAATAAAGCCACACACCTATACCCATCTGGTCTTTGACAAAGTTGACAAAAAATAAGAAATGGTGAAAGGACTTCCTAGTTAGTAAATGGTGATGGGATAACTGGCTAATTATAGGCAGAATAATGAAACTGGACCCCTACTTTTTCCATGTGCAAGAATTCATTCAAGATGGATTAAAGATTTAAATATAAGACCTCAAATTATAAAAATTCTAGAAGAAAAACTGGGAAATACCATTCTGAATATTGGCCTAGGGAAATAATTTATGACTACATCCTCAAAAGAAACAGCAACAAAAACAAAAATTGAACAAATGGAACCTAATTAAACTAAAGAGCTGCTGCACAACAAAAGAAACAGTCAACAGAGAAAACAGACAACCCACAGAATAGGACAAAATACTTCCAAACTATGTGCCTGACAAAGGTCTAATATTCAGAATCTATAATGAACTTAAACAACTCAACAAGCTAAAAATAGGCCAGGCATTGTGGCTCATGCCTTTAATCATAGCACTTTGGAAGGCCAAGGCAGGCAGATCATGAGGTCAGGAGATCAAGACAATCATGGCTAACATGGTGAAACCTGTCTCTACTAAAAACACAAAAAATTAGCCAGACATGGTGGTGCACACCTGTACTCCCACCTACTAGGTAGGTTGAGGCAGGAGAGTCGCTTAAACCTGGGAGGCGTAGGTTGCAGTGAGCCAAAATCAGGCCAGTGTACTCCAGGCTGGGTGACAGAGTGAAACTCCATCTAAAAAAAAAAAAAAATTAAAAAGCAGGCAAAGGACATGAACAGACACTTCTCAAAAGAATACACACAAACATATGAAAAAATGCTCATGTCACTAAACATCAGAGAAATGCAAATCAAAACCACAATGAGACACTATTTTTCATCAGTCAGAATGGCTATTATTAAAAGAACAACAACAAAAAAAAACAGATGCTAGCACTACAGAGAAAAGGAAATGCTACTATCACGTGCATGGAAATATAAAGTAATTCAGCCACTGTGGAAAGCAGTTTGGAGATTTCTCAAATAAATAAAAACAGAACTACCATTCAACCCAGCAATCCCATGACCAGATATATACCCAAAGGCATATACATCATTTTACAAAAAAGCCATAGGCACTCATATGTTCATTGCAGCACTATTCGCAATAGTAAAGACATGAAATTGACCTATGTGCCCATCAATGGTGGATTGTATAAAGAAAATGTGGTATACATAGACCATGGAATACTACACATCCATAAAAAGGAATGAAATCATGTTCTTAGCAGCAACATGGATACAGCTGGAGGCCATCAACCTAAGCAAATTAACACAGGAACAGAAAACCAAATGCCATATGTTCTCTCTTATAAGTAGGAGCTGACTATTAGGTACATAAAATTAGGAAAAATAGACATTGGGGACTACTTGGGTGAGAGGGCAGGAGAAGCACAAGGGCTGAAAGACTACCTGTTGGGTACTATGCTGACTACTGAGTGATAGGGTCATTTATACCTCAAACCTCAGTGTCACAAAACATGCCCATATACCAAACGTGCAGGTATAACCATTAAATCTAAAATAAAAGTTGAAATTATTTTTAAAAAACTTGATTACTAGCATGCTTTAAACTCTAGACATTTCCCCCATTTTCTGCTACAATATTAGGTTCTCCCTCTCAACTAGGTCTTTTCCATCAAATAAATCAGCTCTTATTTTTCCCATCTTAATATTTTAAACATCTTGAATCTATTTTTTCTATTTCCTTTTATGGAAAAATTTCTCAAAAGAGTTATTTATTATTGATGACTCCAATTTCTCTTCTATTATTGTATCATTTATCTAATCTGTTGAAGCAAATCACCTTGAATCCACTCCACCAAAACCACTCTTGTAAAAGCCCCCAATGATCAAAATCCCCCAAATTGTTCAGTTGAATGGTCAATTCTCTAACCTCATTTAATAGAGTTTGATGATCACTCTCTCCTCTTTAAAACCTTGTCTTTATGTAGCTTCCAAACAATATATTCCCATGGTTTTCCTCCTTGCTTACAAGATATTTCTTTCTGCTCTTTTTTGTTTATCTCTCTCTATCTCTTTGTTCTTTAACGTTGGAGTGTTTCAGCACTCAGTCATGGTCCTGTTTTCCCTTTCCTTTCTATTTCCACTGATCCTGATTCATAATTTTAAATACCATAGTTATACTATCAGTCTCAAACGCATTTTTCATTTGAGCTTCAGAGTTACATATACAATTGTCTACTTGACGTCTCTATATGGCTAACTAAAGACATCTTAAATTTAACAGGTACAAACTAAACTCTTGATCTCCCAACAATCTGATCTTCCCAGCATCTTCTCTACTTCTCCATTTCATTTTTTCCATTTGCTCAAGCCAAAATGCTAGTCTCCTCTTTCTGTCATAGTCCACATCAAATTCTTAAGAAAATCTTATTAGCACATTTTCAATATATAGCTGACATGTGGCCACTACTTACTCCTCTACTGTACCATCTGGATCTAAACCCTTATCATTCCCACCTACACTACTGAATAACCTCCTAATTTATATTCTTTCTTCAATTTTTGTCTGGTCTACTCTTAAATCAGCAGCCAGAGTAATCTTGTTCAAAGACAGGATGATTTTGTTACCCCTTTGCTCAAAACACCACAGTAACATTTCATCTCACTCCGAGGAAAAAACAAAAACAAAAAAAACACAACATGACAATTGCCTAAAAATTAAGTTTCAATTACAACTGTAATTGCTTTCTTAAAGGCTCATAATACTGTTATTTGGGATGTTTCACTACAATAAATAAGACAGGGCCCCTATCCCTTCTCTGGCCTCTTCCGCTATCATTTGCTTTTCATTTACTCCTTTCCAACCACAGTGGCTCTCCTGATACCTGACCCTACCAAGAGTGCACTCACCTTATCACTTTCATGCTTGCCATTCTCTTTACCTGAAATGCTTTTCCCACAGAGAGCCATACAACTTACTCTCTCGCCTCCTCTAGGTACATATATTAATATGTTACCTTCTAAGGGAGGCCTTACCAATCAACCTCTTAAAAAATTATGACACTTCCCTCCCTCTAGCATGCTCTAGCCTTCTTTCCTGCTTCAGTTTTCTCTTTAACACATATCACTACCTAATATACCCTTTAATTATTTCTATTTTATTTTCTATTGTCTCCCCTCCCACTGGAATGTAACCTCCATAAGGGGAGATTTTTGTCTGTTTTCTTACTGCTATATCTCCAATATCTACTGCAGTGTATAGTACATTTTATATTCAATAAGTATTTGTTGAATAAATGAATGCACAGATAAATAGCACAATTTTAACAGCAAAAAAAAAAAATGAAAATGATTTAAATGTCCTGCAACAGAAAAATAAACAAGTTCAATGTAATCTAATAACACAATCTCAGAAATATATTGTGGGGGGTAGAAGGGAGGAATCTACAGAAAGTGTGATATCAGTTATAAAGCTTAAAACACTGCAAAATAATACTTGCTTCATTTACAGTTAGATACATATGCAACAATAGAACAAAATCACCTATGGGTAGAGTAAACATGAAATTCAAGAGAGTCTTCACTGTGGGATAAGAGAAAAATGGGATGATAAAACTAAACAGGAGATTTTATTTATCAGTCAATTTTGAAATATGTATATATACTCCCAGTACTATTGGAAATATTTAACAATAAGTAATATGTCTCTAATTTGCCTAAAACCCACCTTTACATATTGTCAGTGTTTCTAAATTAGTGAATTGGAGACCTTGGGTGAAAAGGAGATTTTCAGATAGAGCTATAAGAAGACAGTCTATGACTTCACTCAGTTCAGAAAGTGAATTGATTGTACTTCAGCAAGTTGAGCATAAAACCGCATAGAATGCGTTAAGGATTCTAAATTTTGCTTGCAGTGTGACACTAATCAATCTCTAGTGATTCTTAGATCTTCACAGTTCCATAACCAACTCTTTTTTTCTTTATTATTATTATAATACCTAAAGTTCTGGAATACATGTACAGAACGTGCAGGTTTGTTACATAGGCATATATGTGCCACGGTGATTTGCTGCATCCATCAACCCGTCATCTACATTAGGTATTTCTCCTAATATTATCCCTCCTCTAGCTCCTGATCCCCGAAAAAGGCCCCAGTCTGTGATATTCCCCTCCCTGTGTCCATGAGTTCTCATTGTTCAGCTCCCACTTATGAGTGAGAACATGTGGTGTTTGGCATAACCAACTTTTATTCTATCACCCACAGCCAGCTTGTGCTGTAATTTAGCATAAAACTTCCAGGCATTCCCACCACACACCCTACTGAGGGCTTAATGTGTTCTCAGCATGCAACTTTCCAAAGAAATAATACTTTTTTTAAACACAAAAACATGACCTTATCACAAAGTCTTGTAAATTCAGATTTTAAACTAATTATTAGACATCCATAAAGTTGAATTATTCAAATTGTTTTCTATTTGCTATAGAAATCATTAGAAAATGACAAAGCTCCTTCTTATTCTGGATAAAATAGACGAGCTGTGTTTTAGGATCCCATCGGCTCTTCATTTGCTATAAATTCCATCTAAAACATAATAGGTATTTTCTTAAAAATTAAAACAGCTCATCTTGAACTAACTTCCATCTGCTATATAGGAAGCTCACATTTATCTTTATAAGACACGATTCACCCCACTCCTTTTAATAAGAGAAGCTATGATGGTACAAATGAATTAATTCAGTATTTATTGGCAGACAAACCCTTAAATCCACAAATATTTAATAGGCACAGGTATTATTCTGAACGAATGCTTTTCCACTTGCACAGATACAGGAAACTGTTATTCTAAATCAACCACCCTCATCCCCACCCACCATCCTTCTTAGAGCATGGTCCTGTGCTTAATTCATCTTTCTAATTACAGCAATAAGGACTTAGTCTGTTAATGAACAGTTCCTTATGTGAATGGTCCTCACCTGAATGAATGAGGAATAACTGTGGACTAGTTAATATTAACATGTCTAATTGAAATTAGTCCTTATAAATTTGTTGTTCAAAGTTGACAGTGGTTTGACTAATTTCTGCCAGCTCTGACTTCCACCTACCCTCTCCCTAAAGAATTGAATAAGTAGCCTCTCTGGCCCACCCTTCGGCATAAAATAAGAAATCTTGCCCTTTAATTGCATTTACATTGTAGCCTGAAGGTAAGGAATCCATATCAAAATAGGAAATCTTAACATCAATGGACCCAACAAGTTCATCTATTGCCTGTGTCAAATCCTGATACTAAGTTGACAGGTGGCCCACATATCTAGCTGGCTCTGCTCTTCAGCTAGACACAGAGATCACAGCTGCTATTACACATTTAGAGATGTGGACTTTAAAAACTAAAGAACAACTCACAGCTCCGCACATAATATTGTCATAAAACAATTGTTGACATGACTTAGTCCATCCTCTTTAAGAGAGGACCTGTAAGAAGTCATTCCTTTTGGGGTTATGGTTATCTACATGCAACATGGTAAATATATTGTTATAATTTATAATTTAATGAGTTATATTACAGTAAAAATAATTTCACACTTTTACTACTTGTCCCTTCCAAAAATATTACACATTGGTAGGAGGTTTTTGTTTGGGAGGGGTTTTGAGATGAGCTCAGCATGCTTCCCATTGATTTCTAGGACCCAATTCCAAGAGACAGAAGATCCCCAAATGGTGCTGATTACACAGACCTCTGCACTTCTGTTGTACAATTAGTGAACACTGACTGTTTAACAGATTAGTTTGCCAGACCTGGAAATACTGAGATGAGTAAGATGCTGACACTAGCCTCCAGGATGTCTGCTCACACACACAGATAGACAAGCACAACACAAATAATAAAAAGCTGCCCAGGAAACCAAACTTGTCCCAGACTCAGAAAGAGTATCTAATTCTGGCTGAGGTGATCAAAAAAAGCTCTTGGCAAGAGTTCACACTTAGAGTAAGTCATTAGGAATAAATGCAAATGTGTACCATGTGGATAAGATGGATAAGGGCACACCAAGCAAAGGAACAGCCCATACACAGAAGCACAGACATATAACTAATTTGCATCCAGACAAATGCATAGGATGGATGTGGAACTTTATCCTGAAGGCAACAGGAGCCTTTCAAAAATGTTAAGCAAGGAAGTGAACTGATCATGCAAGTGCTTCAGGAAGACTATCAGTGCATGGAAAATGGATCAGAGAAGTGCCAGAGTCTCAAATGGGAAGGGAATTGTGTGGCAAAAAAATCTACAAACTATATCAGCAGTCTGTCATATCAGGAAATGTGTCAGGTCAATTTGGCACTAAACAGTACTTGGGTGACAAGAGAGAAATATTTCAAATGTTGTTGGAATATCATCATAACTGTATTCTCCATGAAAATAATAATGAAATAACAATAAAACAATAATTCACTATCATTTAGTGTCTTTTATCCTCACAACTATTCTACAAGGTAGAGTTTATATTCCATTTTACAATCACAGCAATAAAATCAGAAAAATTAAGTAAATTAATTCAAATCACATATCTACTAAATGGCAGAATCAAGATCCAAACCTGAGTTGTCTAGCTCCAAACCCCTCCCTCTTTTTATTGCACCATGACTTGTCTTGGATTCTCCATCTCAGGGGATATACCAATCAAGTCCCCCAAACGATCATTAAATGGTGGTCTCTTAAAAAATATTCCAGTAAGGTTAATATAGAAATTTCTCCATCATTTTATTTTCCTCTTCCATGTATTGAAGGTTAAAACATGTTTCACAGAAAATGGACTGGAAGGGAACTAGCCACCGTAGTGCTGATCCAGGACACATGGGGTTATTTTCAAGGCTAAAACAAATTCTCAGAGAGAAATGCTAACATTAAATTATGCTAAAAGTATTTTTGGCTCTTACTAAATGATGCATATAGAAAGGCTAGTTTAAAATAGTCACAGATTGGGGGTTGGGAGAGAGGAAAGATACCTCACTGGCATGCCCTTGCTTAAATTGCCTAATTAGTCATGCAAAATGCAACCTATATGCAATGGATGAGTTAACATTGCTTTCACAACCTTCACTTTTCCATTATCTGACTTTTATGAGTTTAAATTTGCAATCTTAAAGGTTGCGGTTGGGCCTCTCTAGAATTTTTGCATTTAATTAAACACAGCAATAGAGAAAAATCACATTTTTCAAAACAAATGTTCATCATCTTAAATCTAGCAATAAAAAGATGAGTCATCAATATTCTCAGAGGAAAACTTTCAACTTGCCTTGCTACCATACTACCGTGCTTTTTTTTTATAGCCAACATGAGATCTGCGAAAAACATGTGGCTATATCTATAAAAGATGATTACTATATTTGTTTTTAAACTTTTCTACATGCTATTCTGTGACAGAGCACAAAATCAAATCTAGCTAGAATACGTCAATGAAGCCTTTAATAGCTGTAACTTTATTTTTTACTATTATAATATGCCAAAGTAAATTATCTTCAAAATTCCAATACAATATTTTTTATAATTTAAGCTATATATCCTCAAATCACATGAAGTACACCAAATACCAATATCAAAACCCAGTGAAACAAAATCATTTTTCCCTATAATTGAGTGGGGAGAGTAATTCTCAGAGTATGTTACAAACACTAAAAATTACATATATTGTAATGGCATCTTATGGAAACATTTAAACCTATGAGGTAAGATTTTGGTGGTCCTTAAAGTGTCCTCTTAACTGGAATGTAAATATTTTGGCCTTAATTTTAAAGGAGTCTACTTGTGGATAAATCTTCCATTATTTAGTCAACAAATATTTACATGTTATCTTCTAAAGCCAGATCCTATACTAGACTCCATCATCTGCAGAAGGGGTACACTGGCCTTGACAGACACGTTTTCTTCTATTGGTGGAGAGTTTGCTGAGAAAAAGCAACAGTGGTTAAATGGGTGTTTTGAGGAAGATGACGTTTGCAAACGGTGATGAGAAGAAACAGAAGAGCTAATTAAGAACAACACTGAGATTGAAAAATCACACTACATACCATGAGTCTGATGTGAGTCCTCTCAACTCTGATTTCATCTAGCGTTTTCAGCATCTGAGACACAAGAATAGAGAAGGCAGATGCAAGTCAGAGTTAACAGAGTAGATCGGGTAGAAACATAGGGAGACTCCAACGTTGAGAGTGCTGTTAAAAGAATGGATGGTGTCATGCTCCAGGCTTCTAGACAATATTTGGATTCATGTAATAAAGAAAGAACTGAGATATGGCCAGTGTAAGTGTTACATTGGCCACCACAATAGAAAAGCATAGTTTGCTCATGTGCATCTCACATCTAAGTCAGTTCTTAAGAGGCCCCATTGGTGAGAAGGCCAGGTCCCTCTTGAGAAAGAACTCTATAATGCTACTATGCATACATACTATAATTATTATCCTGATTCTTCCCCAAAGGGACTTAGTGCCATTTTTCACAGTGCCCATGCACTCAGGGAAAGGGAATAACCATACTTTTCAAGAACAGCTAGATATGATATCATGAATGATATCATCATGGTTTTCTGTTTAGAAACAGCGGCTTATGGTCACCAGTTGATAAGTGAAGATTTTCCCCAAGTTTATCTGATAGATGATCCAATGAGTTTTTGGATTCAGCTTGTAGGTCCCTGTTCCCCATGTTTTCTAATCCAACAGATATACCCTGACCTGTGAAATAGGGGCATTATGGTAGAAAGAGCTTAGTAGAAACCCTAAATGATCTCCCAATAATATTTTCTCTGACCAAGAAACCTATTTTAAGGCTAAGGCTATGACAGAAGGCCAAAGACAGCAGAAGCCGCTGATCTACCCATGATCTCCAACAGCCAGAAACAGCCAGTCTCATAGGATCGTGGTGTGGCCTGTTAAAGGCATAACTAAGACACTGAAGACACCTTTAAGGATTAAGTTGTCATCCAAAAGCCAATGTCTTATATGTGAGGCTGTATCTTCAAAGGCTAGAATATGTATCTGTTGTTGAGATTCACTGGGGATGGCTGGCAAAATGTTAGTATTTTAAATTTTACTCCAATCTTAGCAGAGAATTACAATTTGGGAAGTTGCTTGTATACAAAAAATACATGAAATTTTACTGTGGAACACCTGCGGAGAGCAGCGCTGCGAATCCCGGAACCCGCCCAGGTGCTGCTTGCTGCTTTCCGCTTGTGTTGCTCGCTCCTCAAGCCCAGCCAGCTTGGGTGGAGCTTCCCTGCCAGAGCCTTTTTTCCCCTTTTCCTTTCTTTCTGCTTGTTTGTGGGGCTCCGGCCTTTAACGCCTTTTTCCTTATCCTTTTATAAACATACACATGATTACCTTGCCCATCTTCAGTTACTGGGCAGGGTAAGAGTTCTTTCTGTAATGCTGCTTGCTTAAGAGAAGTTCCTATAGACGTAGCATTTTCTTTGTCCATTTTCCTATTCATCCGATGCCTCTGTGTATTATTTTTCCCCACTTGTTCCCAAACTTTACGTCCAGCGTGCTCCTTGCCAGGAACCACGGGCTTTGGGAAGCAGCAGTTTGAATTACATCTTTTAATGGAGCTTGATACTGTTTAGGTTGCGCTCATAACTGCTACCCCATGATGAATCCCTATCCTGAAACAATGCCCCCCGGGCTTGGCAATCCCCAGTGGGTACCAATGACTTACTGACTGCTTGACCTGACCACGCAGTCCTCTTCACTTTCCGTTCCCAGGAGGTCCGTTCCTTCTTCCCAGCAATGCTCACGTTGGTTTGCTCCGCGTTTGAGTGTCGGCTGTGATGGTATCACATCGTGGTCACCACGTGAGATGTTTACCACCACCTGCGGAGGTCCCGCCTGCAGACCCTGACTCACTGACGGATGAATAAATGCACCCTCACACCTGGTTCAGTGATTCAAGTGGGCTAGGGATGGTCATCAGCTGCTTTCAGAGGGCGAAATGCAACCAATCAATCAAGACCCCCTGTACATCCGCACATTAGTTCCGTCAAGATTTCACAACAAAGGATCTAAGTCAACACACCTGTGGACAATTAACATGGTCGAAAGAGCAGTTTTATGACTGATAAAAGCTTTAGGTTCCAGGCCCAGAGTAAACACTATTAAAGAGTAATTCCCCTTTGATCTCCCCCTGAAAGAACCATCCAGCACAAAGTTTACATGAGTAAACAGAGTAGAGACAAAGGGATGTGGGGTAAACAGACTTAAACTGGGAAAGCCTCATAGCCTCTTTCCTGTGCTAAGGTAAATAAGGGGGCTGCCTTCAGCCTGCCCCAATAAAACCTTTTAGCCTTCCAAAAGGTTTGAGATTACAATTTATAACTTTTCCTAATATTTTGCCAGCCACCCCAAGTGAATCTCAACAATCTGTGACCCAAAGGGTAAAAATAAAATTGGCCATTGAAACCATCTCCCCCAGTGACCTACTCCCAGAATGTGTGCTCACAATTCCTGCAACCTTAGTCTCTGACAAGTGAGGAGGGAGACAGGTAAATAAAGGAGGTTTCTACCAAAAGCCACATCTCTACACCTATGTTAACAATCTTGTCACTTTGGATCCTTGTGTAAAGAGTCTAGGAAAAAAAGGAGTGAAGTAGTGGCAAAGATGAGGGACTCTATCTGACAAGATGAGCCAGCGTTGCCTGTAAACAAAGGAGCAGGGATCAGTGCATCTGGAAGGCAGGGTGTCTCATGTTTCCATTCCCACTGATTAAAGTCAATCACAACAACTATAGTCTAATAAGGACAAAACAAAAACAAAAACAAAAACAAAACCACTGGGACTCAGACTCCTTGGGGAAGAACTCTGGGTTATCCCATCAGACAGGCATTTCAGATCAGCAAAATTCTGATAAATTATAAGGCAAATCAAGAACACATGGTGGAAAAGGTAAATGAAGTCTATGAAATAAGGCATCAGAACCAGCTGTAGTAGTTGAGACTATAGCCTGTTTTAACTCTTCTTCTTGCTCTCCTTCAGAAACTGTGGTGGCCACCGCTTTGAAGTGAACTCTGTGACCTGTAGCTCCCCACTGGAAAGGAGAGAAGGGCATCAAGTAGTCACAGTATTGGAGGTCCAATGTGATGTTGGGGATGGGAGGCAGATCTAATAAAAGGATCAAGTGTATATGAGTGATCCAAAAGGTAGATTTTAACAGGTTTCGCTTATGTGCCATTTCAGATGTTCTTGGCCTCACCTGTCTCATGTTCTAGCTCTTGTCTCAGTAAGCCAACGCCACATAGGCTTCTATGGACTTCATACTGGTACGTCCTGACAGCATGTCACCTCATGCTTGAGTTAAGTTCCTCTCTTGCCTCCCTTCCCTTTGGTATTTATTCAGGACCAATCAAGACAAGGGCCAGTGGATAAATTATTCTACTTTGAAATTAGGAATCAGAATCTGAAATTTGTGTTCAATTATTTATTGAAGGAATATTCCCAAGAAAAAGGAAAAGAGGCCAGCACCTTAGGACAGGGGAAGAAGCCAACCAAGGATTTGACCTCAGCAGGTGACTAGCTTTAGTCTGATCCAATAGGGTACTCTGGGCCATGAATCAAGGCAAGGGGACAGTCCTTTGACATTCTGTGAGTCAATTATTGGCTAGGGGCTACCCCTCAGGCTGGAGACTAAATTTCCTGTTATAATGACTTACTGGCAATTTTCCAGAGAAGAGGGCAGTGACTTATTTCTGGCAGCCAACACAGCAGCTGGGGGATGGGTGTGCAGGCCCAGTAAAGAGAATCTGGTGAGATTCCAACAGTATCCTTTCTGTTCATTGATGGAGAGTCCTGAGAGTTTGTTTATATGACTGCTCAGGGAACAACCCTCAAAATCAAGTAACATTTTCATTGTGTGCATGAATCATTGTATATGCAACTGGCCCCAGAGCACATCCTGGTATTGGCTCTTCCTCCTCCCCTGTATCACTTCCCTTGTCCTCCACTCTTGCTTCCTGGGGATTGTAATCTCTAATAAATTGAACCTTATACACCCTCTGTTCAGGCTCTTCTTTCTAAGGAACCCAAACTAAGACTACTGTGGAGGCTCAAGGTGTTGCAGCAGTGAAAGGGTGAGGATGGAGGCAGATAAGAGACCTGATTGGATTGAAAGGCCTATACTGAATGAGGTCTTCTGTGCATGGCAATGCTTCGCTCAGTACTTAGGCAGTATTTTGCCAAGAAGTTACTTGCAGAGTCTCATAGATAACTCAAGGCAAACATAACTCAATTAATCAAAGATTCTGGAAGATAAGAATCTCTCCAAATACAAAGGATTTTAACTTCCAACCAAAATTTGTGACTGGGTAGGCCATAAGGGTTATTTATAGTAATTTATAATGTGAAGTCCAAGATGCCTATATGCCCAGGGGTTCTATGGGTTTAATATCAGACAGACAAGGAGTTATGTGTCTCTATGCAGGTAGCTGCTTTCTATCCAGTTACAGGAGGAAGGCCTGTGGCCTAAACTATAATGATTGTACTTCTTTGCCCTCAGCAATAAAGCCTAATTCACTCTAACATTTTAAAGCTTTCTTTATGTGTTTGGCAGTGAGTCATTTTTAGTTTTTATTTCCTATAATATTCTGTGTGTTAAGTTTGAGGGACAATTTTCCATATCGATTTGGCATATTATGTTGACTTCAATTTGGCTTGAGTCTGGTCAATCCGTGTAAATAAAAAAAAAATCACTATGTTGCCTTATTTGCTAGATACACACCTACATTTCTGAATATAAATAATTAGAGAGAAAACAGCTAACATAAATTTGCTTGAAATTTCTATACAAAAGCAAAAGTTATTTTTTTTACAAATTCACATATAAAGTTATTTCAACAGGGAAAAAATTGTAAGTTAAATATTCATAAAAATTAAACTGAAGTAACTTTTGAAAATCTCACTATATTTCTGAGCTAACAAACTAAATGAATATGTCTACTTTGCATTTTAAGTCGTAAAAAATGAAATGCACCTTAAAATAATTAAATCCCCAAAGTTTGCTTTTTTTTAAGGTGGCCATTTTACTGAAACATAGCTGTTGGCTGAGCACAGTGGCTCACGCCTGTAATCTCAGCACTTTGGGAGGCCGAGGCCAAGTCAGGCGGATCACCAGGTTAGGAGATGGAGACCATCCTTTGTGAACACAGTGAAACCCCGTCTCTACTAAACATACAAAAAATAGCTGCGATGGTGGTGGGAGCCTGTAATCCCAGCTACTCGGGAGGCTGAGGCAGGAGAATTGCTTGAACCTGGGAGTTGGAGGTTGTAGTGAGCCGAGATCGCACCGCTGCACTCCAGCCTGGGTGACAGAGCAAGACTCCATCTCAAACAAACAAACAAAAACATAGCTGTCAAAGTGACTGGAAAGTCATATCATGTTTTCATGTTATTATATTCTTTGAACACAACTATTTAGGAATTTTGTGTACAATGAAGTAGAAGGGTTTCATGAAAAGCTGAGGCTTCCCCCATCCCACACATGTATGCTTGAAGTCCTAAACAGTTTTCCATAGAAGCCTCAAAGGGTAGCTTTAACTAGTGTTTCAAGTAGAAGCACTTAAGGATATAACAGTTGAAGCAGTTTCCATGGTTTGTGATCCAAACAATCAGTTTATGAACATTACTACTTTAACCACGTAATGGAATCCATCTTCAATTTCTTCTCTTACCTTTTCTCTTTCCGTTTTGGGTTTCCATTTTATGGCCTGAGGTCATCAGTTTTTTGGTTCAGTCAAAATACTTCCACTGTGGCTGCACTGAAGAACATACTTACTGGTTTATAGTGACTGGCCTACCTTTATCACCTCTTAACCTACTAAAAATGGCATGATAAAGGTTATGCAGTTTCTGCTTCATTATGTTAATAGCTTTGTTACATTGGGCACTCTCTCTCTTAAGGGTTTTCTTATTTTTGAATATATCACTTAGGAATTTAAAAAATTGTGTCCATGAGAGAGGACCTGTAACATTGCTTTCTTTTTTTGTAATGTCTTTCTTTAGATCTAGTATTAATGTTATACCACTGCCTTGAAACTTACTGAATAGTATTCCCTCCTTTACCTTTCTCTGGGAGACAGTGTATGAAATTGATGTTATTTATTTTTTCTCGAATGTTTTGAGAATTCATGTTTGAATCTGTTTGGGTTAAGAGTTTTATTTATGAAGGGAAAATTTTATTGTTGATTAAATTATTTTATGAAATTTTGTACTGTTCGATTTTTTTGTTATTTTACAGGCCCAGTTTAGTAAAATGTAGTTTTCAACAAGTTTTCCATTCTTCTAACATTTTTACTATTTATGAGTCTAATGTTGTTTCATATAACCTCTCGCAACTTAATAACTATATGATCTGAAGTTATGGCCACATTTTTATTACTGATAATTGTTTTTGTATCTTCTATAATTTTTAAATTGATTAATTTTATCACATGTATATGTTAATAATTAGGCTTTGTGTTTTAAAATTCTCTATATTTTATAGTTGCCTTATATTTTTAAAGTATTATTTTTTCTTTTGTCTTTGAGTTTAATGTTGCTTTACTTCTCTAATTTATTGAGGCAGATCCCTAAATGTTTTATTTTAAAGCTTCTTTTTTCTAATGCATACATTTTAGGCTATGTATTCCCCTTTACAGACAAATTTAGATTTATCCCACTGTGTGGTATTTTCATATTTTTACTATTAGGTATTCAATTTTTTTTTTTTTTTTGAGATGGAGTCTCACTGTGTTGCCCAGGCTGGAGGGCAGTGGTGCGATCTTGGCTCACTGCAGCCTCTGCCTCCCAGGTTCAAGCAATTCTCCTGCCTCAGCCTCCCAAGTAGCTGGGACTATAGGCATGCTCCACCATGCCTGGCTAATTTTTGTATTTTTAGTAGAGATGGGATTTCACCATATTGGTCAGGCTGGTCTTGAACTCCTGATCTCATAATCTGCCTGCCTCAGCCTTCCAAAGTGCTGGGATTACAGGCATGAGCCACTGTACCTGTATTCAATTTAAAGTATTTTCTATTTATTGTTATTCTCTGGAGAATGGATTGATTAGAAGTGTTTGGCAATCTATACTTAACTTTTTGTTATTGCTTTCTATCTTAATCCAGCAGAGGTCAACTAATATTCTCTGTATAATTTCAATCCCTTGAAATTTACTGAGGCTTGTTTTATGATTTGGCATATGGTCAACTTTGCTATGTACTTATGTGTACATAAAACAATTTTAATTTGAGATGTTTATCATAGTGTATAGTGTTCTGTATGTGTAATTAGTTTAATTTAAAGTCTTGTTTAGGCAGAGCACAGCGCTCACACCTGTAATCCCAGCACTTTGGGAGGCCTAGATGGGTGAATCTCTTGAGGTCAAGAGTTTGAGACCAGCCTGGCCAATATGGTGAAACCATGTCTCTATTAAAAATACAAAAATTAGCTGGATGTAGTGGTATGTGTCTGTAATCTCAGCTATTCAGGAGACTAAGTCAGGAAAATTGCTTGAACCTATTAGGCAGAGGTTGCAGTAGGCCGAGATTGTGCCACTGCACTTCAGACTAGGCGACAGAGCAAGACCCTGTCTCAAAAAAAAATAAATATAATTTTTAAACTTGTTGTTGTATTCTTAATTTTAATTTGGCTAATTTATTTGTTACTAAAAGAGATTTGTTAAAAATCTTTTAAGCTGGGCATGGTGGCTCATGCCTGTAATCCTAGCACTTCGCAAGGCTGAGGTGGGAGGATTACTTGAGCCAAGGAATTAAAGACCAGCCTAGGAAAGATGGTGAGACCCTGTCTCTACGAAAAATACAAAAATAGCCCGGGCATGGTGGGATGTCCCTGCAGTCCTAGCTACTTGGAAGGCTGAGATAGGATTGCTTGAGCTTAGGAATTCAAGATGGCAGTGAGCTAAGCATGCCACAGCACTCCAGCCTGGGATGACAAAGCAAGACCCTGTCTCTAGAAAAAAACTTTTTGTGTATAATTGTGGGGTTTTTAATTCGTTCTTGATTTTCTGTCAGTGTTTTCTTTATATGATTTGAGTCTATATTATTTGATACATACAAACAGAATTGCCATATATTCTCGATTTACTTAGCCTTTTATCTTCATGAAGAAGCTCTCTCTATACCTGGTTATACTTTAATATGGTTTGGCTGTGTCAAACCATATCTCATCTTGAATTGTAGTTCCTATAATTCCCTCATGTTGTGGGGATAATTAAATCATGGGGCCGGTAGTGGTAAAGAGTAAGTGTCATGAGATCTCTTAGTTTTTTAAGGGCAAACTCCTTTTGCTTGGCTCTCATTCTTCTCTTGTCTGCTATCATGTGAGACATGCCTTTCACCCTCTGCCATGAACGTGAGGCCTCCCCTGCCAGGTGGAACTGTAAGTACATTAAACCTCTTTTTCCTTCCATATTATCCAGTTTTGGGTACGTCTTTGTCAGCAGCATTAAGAACAGACTAATACATACTTCTTACTTTAAGTTACAATTTTTCTTTGTGTCACGGTCTTTCTCAGGCTGAAGTACAGTGACGCATCTTGGCTCACTGCAACCTCTGCCTCCTGGGTTGAAGCAATTCTCCTGCCTCAGCCTCCTCAGTAGCTGGGATTACAGGTACATGTCACCACGCCCAGCTAATTTTTGTATTTTCAGTAGAGGCAGGGTTTCACCATGTTGGCCAGCCTTGTCCCAAACTCCTGACCTCAAGTGATATGCCTGCTTTGGCCTCCCAGAAATGTTGGGATTACAGGTGTAAGCCACTGTGCCTGGCTTTATGTGGTATAACTTTTCTATTTACTTTTAACCTTTTAGTGTACTTACATATGTTGTGCTTCTTGTAAGCAGTATATAATTGAATTTTACTCTGTTTCCTGCATGAGAATTGCTTTCTGTGGTAATGGATGTTTTTAAAATTTACTTTTAATATATTTACTGATAAGCACTATGTTAAATTTGGTTTCCTTTTTCCTATTTCTATTTTTCTTTTACTTTATTGCCTCCAATTGAAGCAGTTAGTTGTTTTAAAAATTATCCCAGTTTTCTCCTCTGTTGTTTGATTCTTTATCACTATTGCAGGAACATTTACTATCCCACATTTCAAATAAAGCCAGGTCTTTAGAACACTAACTCTATTTATTCAATTCCCAATTTTGTGTTTATTGTAGAATATATATCATGTATTTTAAGTTTTTATTGATACACAATAGATGTATATACTTTGAAGGCACATGTGAAAATTTAATGTGGCCGTATAATTTGTAAAGATCAAATCAATATAATTGGGATATCTATTACCTTGTTTGTCTTTTCTTTATGTTAGATATATTCAAATTATTTTCTTCTAGCTATTTTGAAATATGAAATAGATATTACAAACTATATTCCTCCTACTAATGTATCAAATATGAGGTCTTATTTCTTCTATCAAACTAAATGTTTGTACACATTAAGCAACCTCTTTTAATCTCCCACTTTCTTCTACCCTTCCTGGCTTCTGATAACCACCAATCTACTGTCTGTCTTCATGAGATCCACTTTATTAGCTCCCACATACAAGTGAGAACATGCCATATTTGTCTTTCTGTGCCTACTTCACTTAACACAATAATTTCCAGCTCTACCTATGTTGCTACAAGTGGAAGGATATAATTCATTTTTATGGCTGAATAATATTCCATTTTGTCTATATACCATGATTTCTTTATCCATTCATTCATTAATAGACACTTACATTGATTACATATTTTGCCCGTTCTGAATAGTGCTCCAATAAACATGGAAATGTAGATATCTCTTCACTATATTGATGTCCTCTTTCCTGGGTGTGTATCCAATAATAGAATTGCTAGATTGTATGGTAGTTCTATTTTTTGTTTTTTTGAGGAACCTCTATACTTTTCTCCATCATGGCTCTATGGGTTTACATTCCTATCAGCATATCCTCAGCTGCATCTGCTGTTCCCTGTCTTTTAGAGTAAAGCCATTTAATTGGGATAAGATGGTGTCTCATTGTAGCTTGATTTGCATTTCTTTGATTAGCGATGTTGAACGATTTTTCATTCCCCTGTTGGCCATTTGTATGTCTTCTTTTGAGAAATGTCTATTCTGATATTTTGCCCCTTTTTTTCATCAGAGTTTGTTTTTTCTTCTATTGAGTTGCTTGAGCTTTTTATATATTCTGGTTTTTAATTCTTTGTCAGATAGGTAGTTTGCGGCTATATTCTCCCATCTTGTGGGTTGTCTCTTCACCTAGTTTATTGTTTTCATTGTTGCACAGAAGCTTTGTAATGTCATATAATCCTTTATCTACTTTTGCTTCAATTGTCTGTGCTTTTAAAGTTTTATAGAATAAATCTTTGCCAAGATCAATGTCCTGTAGAGTATACCCATTATTCCCTTCTAGTTGTTTCATAGTTTGAGGTCTTAGATTTAAGTCTTTGCCTATTTTTATTTAACTTTTGTGTATGATGAGAGATATGTGTCATACATTCTTCTGCATGTGGATATTCAGTTTTCCCAGCACCACACTTATTAAATAGATTGTCTTTTCCTCAATTGTATGTTCTTGGCACCTTCATTGAAAATGAGTTCACTGTAAATGAGTGGACATATTTATTTTTCACTTTCTTGTTAGGATCAATCACTGGTTTCTTGACTTGTCTATTTGATGAGGTCATGGTTGCCTGTTTGCTGTTGTTTCTTATGGATGTATGTCTATGTCTTATCTTTGAAATATTATTTATTTCAGTCTTATCTGTCTGGTTTTGTTTTATTTTTTATACTGCATGTGTTTTTTAAGAGATTCTTTGTAATTTACCTACTGGTTTTATTTTTCCTCTAGGTTTATGCCTCCTTTTTCAGCACTAGATGGCTTCTTAAGCCCAGGTTTGACTTATTAAACAATCAGAGTGCCACCTGTCCTGAATGGGGTTGGTACCAAAGTAGTTTGGGAAGGCTGGCAAGGGGCTCATGTCCAAGGGACCTGTGGAAAAAACTTCCTTTAGCATGGTGCTACTGAACAGCCACTCTTATTTGGCTTCTCCTCCGTCCAAGTTGCAGAGCAAAGTTGCCAGGGATGAGGGTAATAGTCCAGCCTCTGCCCTTTCTCTCTGGATGCCCTTAGGGTTATTTCTCTATTCAAGTGTTCTCTGTGATTCCCATGGGTTGAGGCAGAGACAGATCTCTACTAGAAAATCCAAGATAATGGAGAAGCTGGTTGTCTACCTCACTCTGACTCTTTCTGGTATAGAGTCTGTGAGTCAGGAGCATATTTTTCACATACTTTTTGCTGAGCAGATTGGGAGCAGGTGTATCTCAGATAGGGTTGTCCAGTTCTCTTACTGTTTGCACTGATTTTCTTTTTTCACTTTTCTATGGCTCTGGAAACTGCCTCATCCCCGTATTTGAGTTCTCAGATATTGTTGGTATTATTCTTGGCAATGTGTATTTGTTTTTGTTTTCTGTAGGGGGTAGGGAAAATGAAGCCAGCTTGTTTTTATGCAGCCATTTTGAAACCGGAAGTGTCATTCGTAGAATATTTTAATTTTTTATATATCTTAATTTTCACCAGTCACTTAAAAATACAGTCAATTTGAATTTATATTTTCTGTCACATATGCTATATTTACTTTTGTTATTTCTTTCATACATTCCCTACTACTTTCTGCTGTAATTTCCTTTGCCATAAAAGCATCTTATGGTATTTCTTTTGCTGTTAATCAGGTAATGCTGAATTCTGTGAGTTTCATTTGTCTACAAATGTCTTAAGTTCATCTTCAGTTTTGAACAATACTTTTGCTTGGTGTAGAATTCTGGATTGGTTGTTCCTTAGTTTTACCATTCAAAGACATAATGTGATTGTTTTCTGGATTTCATTGTTTCCATTGATTTGTTAACTGTCAGACTCCTTTGAAAGTAATACGAGTTTTTGCTGGCTGCTTTTGACATTTTCTTTTTGTCTTTCATTTCTATCAGTTTTATTATTATCATTCTGTGTATCACTTTGTATTTATCCTGCTTGGAATTTGTAGCACTTCTTAAGTCTACAAGTTGATATCTTTAACTAGTTTAAAAATATTCTTAGGAATTATATGTTCAATTATTACCATTCTTTCCTTTTTACTTTTGGACTCTAATTAAATATGTTTTAGACCTTTTTACCATTTTGCACTGTGAATGTTTCTCAAAGTCTTTTCTATTAATGTTCATCATTTTGTCTTGTTATTCAGTATGCATAATTTTTTTGGCTCTATCTTCTAATTCTGCAATTATCTTCTATGCATATGATTATTAAACCCAAGTATTTAGCTTTTAATTTCAGCTACTGTGTTTTTTATTGTGAATATGCCTGTTTTATTGTTGTCCTACTTTCTAGTTATTGTCTAAATATTCTTCATTTTGTTCTTTAATTTCATGACAAAATAAATAATTATTTTCATATCTACATGTTAATTTTATTACCTGGTTCTCTTGTCATTTTGTTTCTGTTGTCCATTTCCTCTCTTTTCTTTACCTTTGGTCAATTCATGTCTTTTTTCTGCCTTTTATAATGTTGATTGTTTTATATAAAAATACAGAGATATTTTGAATATCTAGATATTGCTGTGTTCTTTGAAGCAGGATTTTTATTTGCTTTTTTTCTGACAGAGTAGGATTAATTCAGACCAATTCAATCAATGATTGAAATCATGAAAGTTTTTGCAGTTAATTTTGTTATTTATCTTGTTACAGAAGGAAAACAGAATGGAGAATGGAAATTAACCTGGAAAACTGGGTTTTTTGTTTTGTTTTGTTTTTGTTTTGTGTGTGTGTGTGTGTGCGTGTGTGTGTGTGTGTGTGTGTGTTTTGAGACGTAGTTTAATGCTCTTGTTGCCCAGGGTGGAGTGCAGTAGCACGATCTTGGCTCAACGCAACCTCCACCTCCTGGGTTCAAGCAATTCTCCCGCCTCAGCCTCTCAAGTAGCTGGAATTGCAGGTGCCCACCACCATACCCAGCTAATTTTTTTCTATTTTTAGTAGAAATGGTGTTTCATAATGTTGGCCAGGCTGATCTTGAACTCCTGACCTCAGGTAATCCACCCTCCTCGGCTTCCCAAAATGCTGGGTTTATAGACGTGAGCCACCATGCCTGGCCCTGGGTAACTATTTTTAAAAAAATGTTCTTTGGTTGTTTCTTAATTTAAAAAAATGATAATGTACTTATTAAATAGGATTTCTCAGGTAAAAAGCTTTAATATGTAATTATGGCTTGACAAAAGTAAACACTTTACATTAATATAATTTATTTTAATTTTTTCTGGCAATAATGTGAATTAAAGTTACTCTCAATTTTGTTTATTTTTTCTATTTATTAGCCAACACAAAAAATCTAATATGTCATAAAGAACAAAAAGAAGTGTTAAAAATTATTATAATGATACTTTTAGAATTCCCTCTAAGAAAGACTGGGAAATGAATAAAATGCATATTTTACCTCAAATGTCTTATTCCTTTTGCTTTCGTTTTTATTTATCACTTCATAAAGCAATATTGCTGGGAGTCTAGAATTGTTTATAAAAAGAGAAAATGATGAGATTCCTGTGTCAACAGCAAAAAAGGAATAATGGTAATAAATAAGACTACAATTTGGACTCTGTCTTTCTCTTTTTGGTAACACTAGGAATTATTGTTCAGTAGGCTGAACATTAACGTTGAAATAACTCTGGATTGGTAATACACATAAGGACATGTAGTATGTATATATCTTAATCTTCACAGTTGCCTCCAAAAGCAGTACAATGCAAAGTGAATGAGAAGTTATCCTCAGTATGTCTGAATCAGAATAAAAATCATATGCCACAGGAGAAGGTACAATTCAGGACAGCAGCACGATAGTCTATCCAGTGTCTTATTGACAGAACTCATAACTCTGAAAACTGTTTAGGTTCCTAAAAAAAACTATGTTTACTTTATAAAGATTGAGTATAGTTACCTAATTCTTAAAACTTCAAAAAATATTCCCAGGAAGACTTTCCATAGTTCTTATATAGCCCTCCTTTTATTTTTAGGAGACTGAGGCTATCTTTGAATGGATTAATCAGCTAGCAAATAAATGCATGGTATCTTTAAAGAATATTCTGAATATACTGAAATGTTCATATACTCTGGGGGAGGAATACAGAGAGAGAAATACATTTCTTCCACAATCCAATTTATATAGGAGTAAAGAAAATTTTTAGTTCATAACACTAAACTGAGATCAGGGTCTGGATTCAGTGTGAATGCAAATTGCTTCAGACACTAAAAATAAATACCGTAAAGGAAGTAACTAAACTAATGTTAGATCTGTCAGTAAGCTAAGGGCTGCAGTTTCTACTTGGAGTTAGTGAGTAGTTGTGAGAACTTTATGGAATACCCTGACTTATCCCAGTGTAGAATACTGCAACAAGCATACCACAGGCACTCAGTATAAATTCAGTGGATGAATGAGTGAATGGCACTATCCTAGGCCCCAAATGCAGCCAAAATAGGCTTCCAGATGATTGCTTTTTAAATGATTTCATCTGAAATTATATTTTAGATATGGGGATTTAAGTTGAATCCCAAGATCATTTTTAAAACTTTTTTTATAAACTCTATGTCTCCTAGATTCAGTGCAGTCTCTAGAAGATTCTTGGCTTTAGAAATATTTTCAAGTGGTTTCTCATGGATATATTTGCTATGTTTCCTTTAGAACTGTATAAACTTTTAGTATTAGAGACAATTGCTTGTAATGACTAACAAAGATGAGTCAAACCATTGGGCTAGGTAAATCTTGCTTATTTCATGTCAGAGCAATGTTCCCTGTGGTTTTGAATAGTTATAAATATATTTTTCCAAGTTAAGTAGAGCAGACTAGCATATTCACTTTGACGTATTTTCTGCATTTGGGTCAAAAGCATGCACATCAAAGTTACCTCTAATGCAGAATGAAAATGTCCGACCTGGGCAAAAAGTATTCATGCATTCGATCATTAGAAATGCAATGACAGTTAGCCCAGGTGGTGCGAAGAGGGCCATAGTTATGGTTAGCAGATGAGACACTGATTTTAGGTGGCTTTAATAAAAATATATAAAAGATTGTGGATTGCATGAAACACTGTCTGCCCTTGTCCAGGTGGACCCAATTACAATAAGTTTATAGAAATGTCACTACATAGAAGATGAACTTTGAATCCAACTCTTTTAAAAATGCATGAGTCAGAGGAGATACACTGAAATTTGGAAATTTCTGACAGGATTTAATAGAGAATTTATTTGCCAAAAATTATAAATTAGAGATTATATGAAATCTAGGGTTTTGCTACTTCTAAAAGTGTAGCCTCTAGTAGTATAACTGGGAATGTTTATATTTATTTCTTTGCTGAATCTATTGCTTGATCCTCATGTAGCACACTTTTTCAGCTTTTCCAGATGTTCACACTTGAATATCTATGTGGAGTCTGACTACCTCTCAATGCTTTCACTACCATCACCATCTTGGCCGAAGCAATGTTATGTTATTTCTCTTTTGGACAATGCCATTGCCTCCTCATTGGCCTTCTTCTTTCCATTTTTGCCATGAGCTCTCCACTCATATTTTTTCTATTCCTCATTCAAAGTAATTCTTGTAAAGTAAATCAGATTACGATATACACTGCTTAAGATATTCCGGTGCTTTCCATCACACTCAGGTACAACCCAACGTTCTAATCAGGGCATACAGGCCCCTGCACTCTCTGGTCTCATCCCCACCCCCCTGTACTCCTCCTTTTGCGCTTCAGCCTCACTGGCCTCCTTGATGTTCCTCAAAAGCACCAAGCAGACTTCAACCTGAGAGTTTTTCTATCTGCCTAACAGCTGATTCCCCATACACACCCCTGTAAAGATAAACAAAGCCAGACACTAGCTAAAGCAACGAGGAATGATTTTATTCAGAAATAACCATTGCAATGATGAAGCGGGCCCAGCATGACCTAAACTCAACTCAACTTTACTGAAACAAAAAGCAGGAGACATTAAAAGGTTGGAGTGGACTAAGGGAAAGACTCTTCGTGGTTTTAAGGTGTTTGGCCCATCAACTAGGTGTGCTAATTAGAGCTTACCCATAAGAGAAACAAACTTCTCATATCTTTATGACAGTAGGCAGTGGTGCAAGTTAAGCAAAATTAAGTGGCGACATTCCCACAGCGACTGGGAACAAGGGAGAAAGTGATCTCAGTGAATGACTGCATGTCAAAGAAACAGCTCTTAGGTCTTTGAGAAGACAGTTCTTGGGGGTAGTAGGTTTACTGCCTAAAGGGGTAGGAAAAAGATTCCTAATTGCAAGCTTTCTAAAGTAACTGCTCTAAATGAAGTTTCATGGGCCTATATGCCTACTACCTGGTTTTGGCTGGGAAGAATAGTAAATTCTCCTGGCAGTGTTGAGTGTTTTCAGACAGACACTTAAGGGGGATGTCATCATCCTAGAGATGTGGCCTTGAGCTGTTACAAACTACACTAATATTTGTCAAGTTTCTTAAAGAGTGTGTTTATATAGGGGATGGGATGCAGTAGATGAAAATAACTTGTACTGAGAGTCTGCAGGTTTTATGGGACAAGTTTGAGGTCTAGTCAAGAACAGGACTAAGAGAAGCTCAACTAGAGTTTGTTCAAGGAGAGAATCTTTGTCACCTCCACCTAATGGCACTGTCTTTTATTCATAGAGGTCTTTATTCCAATCTAATCACCAATCCAGAAAGGCTTTCCATGTCTATTCTTCTAAAACAACTGTCCATCACTTTCTATATCCTCAAACTACTTTTATTTTTCATAGACTAGGTAATTATTTATTTATTTGTCTGTCACCTTACATTATTCATATGTGAACTCCACAAAGGGCTTTATCTTACTCATTACAGAATTGTAGGGTATCAATAAATATTTGTTGCTAAAATTTGATTATTTTAAAACATTTATTTAGAATTAATTGTTCCTATGACTTTCACCTGGAATATAAAGATAAGTAAGACAGTCTCAGCCTTTAAAGATCCCCTGGCTTAGTGGAAGAAATAATCGTGAAGAAAAAAACGTTACATGATAGAGAGACCCTTGTGGAAAATTAACTAAGTACAAAATCCCAAGGGAATTTGGAAAATTGATCAATAATATTTCTGGGAGAAAAAAAATCAAGAAAAACTGTTAAACAAGAGTTGATTATTTGATTAGAGCCTTGAAGAGAAAAACTATGTTTTAATACATTTCTAATAAAATTTGGCATCTTTTTCAACATGTATTGATGATTGTGATTATGGACATTTTAATCTTTCCTTTTAAATAAGTTTCTACTACAGAAAGTTGACAACTGGTAGCACAATAAAATTACAGGCGTCAATCTTATTCTCAATGCAATTTTCTTTCCCTTTTTCACATTCTCTCTCTCTCTCCCTCTCTCTCTTTCTTTCTCTCTCTCTCTCTCTCTTTTGAGATGGGATCATCTGACTCTGTCTCCCAGGCTGGAGTGCAATGGCACGATCTTGGCTCACTGCATCCTCTGCCCTCCAGGTTCAAGTGATTCTCCTGCCTCAATCTCCTGAGTAGTTGGGATTACAGGCATGTGTCACCATACTTGACTAGTTTTGTATTTTTAGTAGAGACAGGTTTTCACGATGTAGGCCAGGCTGGTCTCGAACTCCTAACCTCAGGTGATCAACCTGTCTCTGCCTCTGAAATTGCTGAGATTACAGGTGTGAGCACTGCTCCCAGCTCTGGCATCTCTTAATATAAAAAAATATTCATAATGCAGAAAAATAATTTAACCTAAAATACACATTCATATAAATGTATTGTACATATGCACATCAATACTGAATGAAAAAGATGCTATTTCAAACAGACGTACAGATAGGAACTTACAAGCACATGTATTTTATAGGGCTTTCATTTACTAGAATGTATTATATTTATGGCATCAAAGTAGTATTAACTGAGTCTTTTATCTGGGAAATGAAAACAGTGATCACATAGAATGAAATCGTATGATGGCAATCATTAAAATGGAATTCTACATATGCTGGAGGATTATTTAAGGTACAATACTAACTATGGGTCAGATTTTCATCTTAGACAATGAAGTAAATGTCATTAGTTTGACTGAAATCGTCTGTAGTAATCAAGAAGGACAAACTTCTTTTTAATACATTTTAAAATACACAATCTTTCCAGTCATTTACCATAAAACGTCTCACTAGTTTGTTATTTTCTTAGCACTTTAAGATGATATTAATGACATATAGTGATACTTCATTCTGACATAGGTCATTAAGCCATTCAGATTCATTTAAAGTAATGTTGTCACAGTGACTTCAGTCACTGAGTTTCAATGATAAACTTTGCTCAAACAACATAATTGATCATTAATGTTTTCATTTGCTTCAGGCTCACTCTAGGTTATTTTTAAAAAATACTATAAAATCATTACCAGGAAATGAGAGGTTAATCTCTTCAGCAATACAATTGATTACAGTTGAGAGATCCTTTTTCAAAATAATAAAGTGATAATGAAGGCCAGCACAAGGAACAATTGATTTAGAGCACAGGAGAGCTGGGTTTTATAATACAGATTACAACAAGATGCTAAACATTCTTCATAGCTCACTAATTATAAACTTGGGAAACTACTTGCTCCATCCTGGCATCTGCAAGAAATGATGTGAACAAATGGGATAATTTTTATGTAGTGGTTTGCATTGTTCTCAAAAAAGAGAATCCTGGCATAAATTCAAAACACCAATGTTTTCAAATAATTAGTTTCACTATTCCCTGGAGGAAGAACATTCATGTGTCGTTATCAAAATAGACATCCAGAAGCTATTTAGTACTGTTATAAAAATAAGTTCTGCTGATTCCAATGCACCCCAACTCATTTTGAACTGAACTGCCTTGTGTTGTTTAAATACTTGGATTTTCTTTTGTAAAATGTAACTTATAATTTTCTAAGAATTAGTTCCTGGAAGATATTTTAAACACTGAATAAGTTGTATCCAAGACCAAATAACAGCTTTAACATACTAATAATGTATAAACACATCTTCGATAAACAGATTTCCAAGGTTTTGTTCAATATTTGAAGAAACCTTTCTCACTAAAGCCTAGAAATATTTTGAGTGGGCCTTCAGCACAGTTGCCAGCTTCATTGTTTTCAGTCTTTGTAAACAACATTTAAAAATATCTTTCTATTCTACTGGGTGTTTATGCCTTTTTTTACTTGGCCATTTTCTTACTGTTAGTATAAGACTATTCCCTATTTTACCCTTTCAAAATATGTACATGATAAATATCTTTGTGCATAGTTTTCCTATTCTTAAGATTCTTTCCTTACAACAGATTTTTAGAAGTAGAATTCTACTGGCTCCAGGAGACTTAGCATTTTACAGGCTTTTAAATACATATTGCTAAATTGTTTTCCAAAATACTTGTACCAGTATTACACGACCATGATGAATATATAAGAATGCCTGTTTTTTTACTGTATTCTCATCACATTATCAAAATTAAAACAATAAGAATATGTTTTATAAGATGAAATCAAAACAAAGCAAAAACTGGAGACTCTCTTAATTTATATATAAGTGACCTATTGACACAATTGAAGGATTATGCTATTCAGGAGATTTGAGTTTAACCACGGCGTACTGTACATATGCATTTATCTCAGCCCCTTTCTAAAATCCGGGTTAAGTGGGAGTATGAAAATAAATATGGTATAAGCCAACAAAATATTGGCTAAGAAATGACAAAGTGATATGAGCTTGGAAGGGAACACCGAGGCAAAGCGAGGCATGTCTTGTCGTGAGGGCTGTCACACTGGAGTACCAGGTATGGCTTGGGTGGGATGGGACATGGGCTCAAATGAAAGTGTCTGCAAGAGATTTTTCACCCCTAAGCTCCTCCCTAAACCTGTACCATGAAGCAGCTGCCTCATTCACTCCTGCAAGAGAAGAGAGGTTTACTTGGTGGAGAAATGGAACTAGAGGTTCCATGCTGAAGTACACCCAAAGCATAGTAGGAGAGCAAGAGAGGCTGGTACTAAATAGAGCTAATAAGTGAAAGTGTAAATCTTCTTAATACATAATGCTATAAAACTGTTAATGTCTTAAGTCAATAACTCAAGAAATGGGAGTATAACATTATAACCAGGTGGGTTAGTGTCAGAAAAAAAACAAAAAAACAGCCAAAAATATTAGAGGAGAGGGATTCAGGAATAGGGGGAGATGTGGAAGAGGTCAATTGTTCTTCAATGTAGTTAAACTTTAAAAATGTACGTGTATTACTTTGATAAAAAATATTCACAGAAAATAAAACACGGTATTAAAGCCTATCTGCCTAAATTAAGGGACAACTGTTTATAATACTGTGGATAGCACCTTACTCTTGAGGCTTAAGGGCAGGGAGGAGAGCCATCAAACAGCAAGCTGCCTGGGCTGCTGAAACCCTTCTGTGGAGCAGATGGAGTGGGAAACTTGAAGCCAATGAGTTAACCAGGTGAAACAACATGCATATACAGGGGCATCGTTAATTATTTAATACTGAAACCCACTAGAATAATGACAAAAATAGCAACTCAACAGTTCCTGGAATAAAGCTCTCTCTCTTTTTTAGGTAGGCAGGCTCAAGTTAACCCTTTTCTATATCACTTATATTCTTTCCTGGATATCTTTACTTTGGCTCAGCCTCAGCAAATGTTTATCAAACATCCTACCTAAAATAAGTGGGCTTCTCCTCTAACTGCCATTTTATTTGCTTGTGCATTTCATCATGACATTATTTTGATAATGTGAAGGTCCTATATGTGGAGCCACCAGTAACAGTGTATGAGCAGAACAGCATTGATCTGTAATTCACGTAATGTCCTAGAAACTATTTCTCTTAAAGTGAAAAGAATTCTATTTGGTAGTTTTTCTCATTTCTTCTTTTATTTTTCTTTTCCTCTCCAAGGTTCGACTGACCTGTACTGTTTTTGGTTGATTTATTAATTTTACCCATTCTGGTTCTGTAAGAGAACTGGGATGCTACTCCAAACTTCTTATAAAGTAGATTTCTCTTTAAAAAAATTCTCACTCTACATTTAATTTTGTCATTTCAATGAAGACTGTAGTAAAAAATTCACTTAAAATTAAATCTGCATATTCTAGATATCTGTCTCCAGCATTTTTATGCACTAGAGTGTATATAAGAATTCTCTTGAGGAGCTTATTAAAAATACAGGAGCCTGCTCTCCCCCTAACTTCTTTTCAGTAGATCTGCAGTGAAGCCTGCAGTTTGTATTGGCAACAAGTACTCTGATACCAGTGTACCACGTTATGAAAAACATTAGTTCACTCATAATTTCGCTTTTGTGTGTGAAAAGGTGACCAGATATTACCTATCTAGAAAATATAGCTACACCTAAAAATATGTAATTTATGTAGCATGAATATGGGGAGATATCAAATCCATGAGGGGTAATAAAAATAAACATTTTAATTTCCAAATTATTGAAATATAAAGTCAAACTGAGAAGAAAATAACACTAGTTATCAGGAAACCCTATAAAATCCTTTAAAATAAGGAGGAAAATAAGTATTATATCATGTTTATAAATCAAGTTAATATTTACCTAACATATAAAGTATGATTGCAGATTTAAGATAACTCAACGTAATAGCCTTTTTTTTTTTTAGAGATAATCTTCATTTTCATGAAAGCTATTAAGAAAAAGTACTGCTGGTGCTAATTAAAGTTAAAGTAATTTGAAAGACACAAAATGGGAATAATGCATAATATAAGTTAATTTTCATGATTAAAGATAATTTAACATGCTGCTACTAATTGTGATGTTTATTATGCCTGGTTGGACACAGAAAATTTTTCTTCATGTTTCTCACTTGTCTTAACATCTTAATCTTCTTCTTTAAAAACCAGTGAGTCTTTCTGGCTCAATTTATGGAAATGGAGCAGAGTGATTTTGTTAATCATGGCAGCTACCTCTTTTGTTCAACTGTCAGCACAGTCTATGAGGCAGCCCAGCAAAAATGACCCACATGTTTGGTTCTTTTCTGATTAATTCACCAGAGAACTCTGCATTTGACCAGAAGTGAGAACTGGAAATTTAGTGTTATCAAAGCACTATGATAAGACATTAGCTTTATATATTTTTGTGTAGGTTTGAAATCTTATCAATTTCAGTCTTGAATCTGTAGCAACTGAAATTCAGTGTTGAACTCTACTCTGTTGATATGCTTGCTTTGTGTCATGAACAGCTAATATGAAAGTTCTAAATTTCATAATTCAATTTTTATGGCAAATTAAGTAGCTTGTTGGAAGGGTGTGGTCTTAGAAGCCTCGGCTAACTGACAAATAATGGTCTTCACACTGGAACAACAAAAAAAAGTGATAATTTCACTGTCATAAAGAATGCGAGGAATATTTTCTCAAGATGCTTTACCTCCTATCTGTTCTTAGGAATGTGTCTGAAGGCATTCCATCTCTCACATTCTTATTCTGAGGTGCATTTGTGGATCCCAGTATTGCAGAATAGAAATCCTTGTTTTTGCACAGCTTAAGAGGATGTTTAATTAGATTATCTGGATAATAGCTCTGGTTTGCTAGTTTATCTAAAACATAAAGATAGGAGAAGAAATAAATGAAATAGACACTCGAAAAACAATAGAGAAGATCAATGAAATTGAGGAGTTTTTTTTTAAAGCTAAATAAAATGGACAAACCCTTAACAGATAAAAAAATAGAAGACTCAAGTAAATAAAATCAGAAATAAAAGAGAAGTATTACAAGTAATAACACAGAAATACAAAGACTCATAAGAGACTCTTATGGCCAAATATATTACAACAAATTGGGCAACCTAGAAGGAATGAACAAATTCCTAGAAACATATAACCTACCAAAACTGAATCACAAGGAAATAGTTAATCTGAACAGACCAATACAGAATAGGGAGATTTAATTAATAATTAAAGGCCTTCTATCAAATAAAAGCCCAGGACCAGAAGGCTATATAGATCAATTCTACCAAACATGTAAAGAATTAATGCCAATCTTTCTCAAACACTTCCCAAAATTTGAAGTGGAAAGAATACTTCCAAACTCAGTTTACAAGGTCAGCATTACTTTGATACTGAAGTCAGACAAAGGCATTTCAAGAAAATAAAGCTACGGGGTAATATCACTGATGAGCATAGATGCAAAAATTCCCAATAATATTTCAACAGTATATTAAAAGAATCATTAATCAAGATCCGGTAAGATTTATCCATGGAGTGCAAGGATGGCTCATTGTACACAAATCAATAAATATGATTTACCATACTAATGGAATGAGGGACAAAAACCATATGATCCTCAACAGATTCAGAAAAAGCATTGGACAAAATATAACATCCTTTCAAGATTAAAACTCTCGATAAAATATAGAAAGACTGTATCTCAAAACAGTAAAAACAGTAATGGCTATGTATGACAAGCCCAAAGCCAACAACATACTCATCAAGCGAATAGTTGAGGGCTTTTCTTCTAAGATTGGCAATAAGGCAAGTGTTCCCACTTTCACCACTTCTATTCAACATAGTAGTGGACATCCTAGCCAGAGCAATAGGGCAAGAGAAAGAAAAAGATTGCATCTAAACAGAAAGTGACTATGTAATTGTCTCTGTTTGCTGATAACATGCTTATAATGTAGAAAACCTTAAAAACCAAAAAACTATTTGAAATAAAAAAACAAATTTAATAAAGTGGCAGTTTACAAAATCAACTTTCAAAAGTCAATAATATTTCCATATACTAATAAAGAACTACCTGGAAAAAAAAGAAAAAAAAAAATTCTGTTTGTAGCAGCATCAGCAAAATGCTTGAAAGTAAATTTAGCCAAGGAACTAAAAGATCTGAACACTGAAAACTATAAAACATCAATAAAATAAAATGATGATACAAATAAATGAAAAATATCTCATATTACTGAATTGGAATAACTAATATTGTTAAAATATCTATACTACCAAAATAAATCTACAAATGGAATGCCTATCAAAATTCCAATGTAATTATTCACAAACACAGAAAAAACTGTCTTAAAATTAATATTGAACCACAAAAGACACAAAATAGCCAAAGCCATCTTGAGCAAAAAAGAACTAAGCTGAAGGAATCACACTACAGATTTCAAATTATACTACAAAGCTGTAATTATAAAAATAGAATGGTATTGGCATAAAAATACACACATTAAACAATAGAATAGGATACAGAGCCAGAAATAAACCCACAGATCTATGATCAGTTGATTTGTGACAAAGGTTCCAAGAGCACACAATGGGACAATGATAATCTCTTCAATACTTTTTGGGAAAATGGAATATCCCCATACAGGAGAATGAAATTAGACTCTTATCTCACTCCATCTACTAGAATCAACTCAAAGTGAATTGAAGACTTAAACATAATACCTGAAATTGTAAAACTATTAGAAGAAAACATAAGGTAAAAGCTCTGTGACATTGGTCTGGCCAGTGATTTGTTGGAAAAGATCCCAAAAGCAGGAAACAAAAGTAAAAATAGGTAATTGGGATTGCATCAAGCTAAAAAGATTCGACATAGAAAAGCAAACAACAGAGTGAAGGGACAATCTTCATACTGGTAAAAATATTTACAAACAAACATTTGATAAGTGGCCAATATTCAAAATATAGAGCAAACTCAAATTACTAAATATTAGGAAAACAAATAACTCTATTAAAAATTGGCAAAGGAATCTGAATAGACAGCTCTCAAAAGAAAACATACAAAAGGCCAAGAAATATATGAAAAAATACTGAACATCTCTAATCATCAGAGATCCAAATTATACCACAATAAGATACCCCTTCACAACTGCTGGATTAGTTATTATCAAAAAGATGATAAATAAGCTTTTTAAAGAATGTGAAGAAAATGGAAGGCTTGCACACTGTTGGTGGTATTGCAAATTAGTACACATATTTTGGAAAACAATATGGAGGTTCTTCAAAAAAACTAAAAACAGAATCACCATAGGATCTAATAAGTGCACTTCCAGGTATACAGACAAAGGAATTAAAATCAATATGTCAAAGAGATGTCTGCTCTCCCATGTTCACTGCAACATTACTTACAATAGCTAAGAAATGGAAACAATCACCTCGTCCAACAGTGAAGGAATAGATTTTTAAAAAATGAATTAAAGATACACAATGGAATACAATTCAGCCTCAAAAAACCAGAAAATTCTCTCATTTTTTACAACATGGGTGAACCTAGAGGATATTATGCTAAGTAAAATAAGTCAGACAGAGAAAGACAAATACAATATATTCTCACTTATGTGAGGAATCTAAGAAAGTCAAACTTACAGAAGTATACCTTAGAATGGTGGTTCCCAGAGAGTGGGGGTAATGGGAGATTGATGGAGAAAGGAAAGACATTAGTGAAAGGGAACTAAATTTCAGTCAGACAGGAGAAATAAGTTCTGGTCATCTACTGCAAAGCATTGAGCTAATAACAGTGTATTGTATATTTTAAAATAACTAACAATTTTAAATATTCTCACCCCCAAAATAATAAATATTTGAGGTGATGGATATCTTAGTCTGATTGATTATTCCACAATGTACACATTTATCAAGACTAAAAATTTAACCTCTATACATGCATCAAAACTAAAAATTTAACCCCTATTTTAACAATAAATAAACAGGTTGCTGACATGACTTTTCACATTAAATGGCTGTATATTAGCTGTGTTGGTAGCTTAAACTATTGTGAAATTTGAGAGTTTCACTAAAAAATGCCATTTTTATAATAAGAAATTAATTATTTGGTCATCAGACAATTCCTTAAAGTACATGAATCAGTTTTACTTTATCAATTTGCTTTAGTTTTCTTATAAGAAAAGTTGGGATTCTAACAATGTCTGCTCAGGTGTTTCTTTGATACAAATGTTCTGAGGGAAGGCAAGAACTGAACAAAGGCTGAAATCATGATGTCAACACTGTCGGAGTAGGCTCTACGTTTTTTTCTTTTGTTTCTTCAGTTTTTCTATCATTTTTAAAGATTTTTTTAAAAATCTTGCATTCAGTTCTCAAAGCAAATAAGAGTATTTTCTAAAAAGGTAATACCTAATAATTTTGGGGTGACAATAAAAGCGAATCATAAATCCTGCAATATCATTCTATATTTAGCTGGTGTGACAATAAAAGTGAATCATGAATTTTGCAATATCATCCTGATGAATAGAACCAGTTTTGTCAATGCACATATTTACATTTTGTAAAAGAGGTTTTTCTTTTTGAAAATTTTAATTAATTAATTAAATTTTTATTAGACATTAAATTCTGGGATACATGTGCAGAATGTACAGGTTTGTTACATAGGTATGCATGTGCCATGGTGGTTTGCTGTACCCATCAACCCGTCATCTACATTAGGTATTTTTCCAAATGCTATCCCTTCCCTTCCCACAGGGCCCAGCATGTGATGTTCCCCTCTCTGTGTCCATGTGTTCTGATTGTTCGACTTCCACTTACGAGTGTGAACATGTGGTGTTTGGTTTTCTGTTTTTGTGTTGGCTTACTGAAAATGATGGTTTCCAGCTTTATCCATGTCCAGTGATGCTTTTGTGACTAGAACTATGCCACAGGAACTTAACTTTTGCTTATATCAGTGAGTCAATGGTAGAACTGGTTTTGTTTTTTGTTGCTTTGCTTAAAGTTGTAGTTTCCAATACAGATTAATGATGTTAAGTAAGAACTTAACTGTTCTGATTGCTTTGGCTGCATCCTTAAAACTTTGATCGGCTATATTTTCATTATCAGTGAGTTCAAAATATTTTCTAATTTCCCATGTGACTGAATTTTAAAATTTTACTCAAAGTTTAAAGTGTTTTCATTTATTTTCACAAACGTGGAGATTTTCTAGTTATTTTTTTCCTTATTGACTTCTAATTTAATTCTACTACATTCACACAACTTATTCTGCCTTATTTTCAGCCTTTAAAATTTGTTGAGATATGATTCATGGTTCATAATATTTTAGTAAATGTTCCCTGTGTACTTGAAAAGGATACATATTCTTTATTTGTGGGTGCAGGTTCTGTAAATGTTGATTAAATTGTTTAAATATGTTGCATAAGTATTCTATTAACTATCTTCTTTTCCATAAGTTACTGAAATAAATACTTTAAAGTCTTCCATTTACATGGATTTGTTGTTATCTGATTTTAGTTCTGTCACTTTTTGATTTATATATTTTAATGCCTGTAATCCTAGCCCTTTGGGAGACCGAAGCGGTGGATCACGAGGTCAGGAGATTAAGGCTAGCCTGGCCAACATGGTGAAATCTTGTCTCTACTACAAATACAAAAATTAGCCAGGCGTGCTTGCAGGCACCTGTAATCCCAGGTACTTGGGAGGCTGAGACAGGAGAATCGCTTGAACCCAGGAGTCAGAGGTTGTAGTAAGCCGAGACCATGCCACTGCACTTCGGCCTAGGTGACAGAGCAAGACTCTGTCTCAAATAATAATAATAGTTTTGGAAAAAATTGAAAACTCAGAAATACAGAAATGACTATGTCATTTCTGGCTAAATGAAAATGGAAATTAATCCAAGTAAGAGGATGGGATGACTGGATGAAGTGAAAGTTGTACTTGTGGAATATTCTAATAGTAATTAATAATAGATCTAATAACTTAATTAAAATAATCATTAGTTATGTTTTAGAATTTCAGATTATCCAGGTGACATTAAGATCTGGGTCATGACATAGGCACAACAATTGTTTGAAGTTTTAAAAGATCACTGTGCACATTGTTAGAGAATTAGAAGTATCACCAACATAGGCTGAAATGATTTCAGAATTTCAGGAGGAAAGGAAAACTGTTATACAAATGCATAAGTTATCAGCAAATGACAGGGACCATTCTGGAGATGTTAGCTCATGTTAGAAAAACAGAAATGTAAAGGTAAATTAGTAAGCTTAAAAAGCATGTCTAAAAAAGGAGATAATATGGCCTTGAAGTAGCAATGAGGAATGAGGACACCAGAGATAAATCAGAGATGCAGAAAAGCCTTCTTTGATTGTGTGCCCTCATATAATAAATATATCTCCACTGAAATGGGGTTTCTTCTGCTCCCAAAGATTAAGTTCTAGATCTCCTCTGGATCTCAATCTCACTCAACTCCCTAAACATCTTGCTACATCAATTCTTCTATACATTCTTTGCTCTTTTCCAATGGCCTTTTTTTGAGTATAAAATAATTCTCGTTCTCTTAAAATACAAAAAAATATTCTGTAGGTGGGTGTTGAACAATGAGAACATGTGGACCCAGGGAGAGGAGCATCACACACTGGGGGCAGTGAGTAGGGGGGCTAGGGGAGGGAAAGTGGGGGGTGGGAAGGGTGGGGAGGGATAACATGGGGAGAAATGCCAGATATAGATGAAGGGGGAATGGAGGCAGCAAACCACCTGGTTATCTACACACCTATGCAACAACCCTGCATGACCTGCACATGCAACCCAGAACTTAAAGTACAATTAAAAAAATATTCCTTCAATTCTTTTACACTTTCTTTTTACTACTTGTCTCTACCACTTCATGGCTAAGCTTTTTTTAAAAAAAATAATCTATACTCTTTCACCCCACAATTAGGTACTCTAGAATCTGGTGTCTTTCCACAGTCACCAAGGAACCTGATCTTCCAAGGTCACCAATGACATCCCAGTTTCTAAATTCAGTGCATTCATTCTCCTGAATATTTTTTCGTGCCTGCTTGAAAAGGACAAGATTGAACTTGACACTTGACAATTTCTTCTATATCGGAGCTTACTATTTTTTGATCTTAATACACCAAGTCACTGTCACTCTCTATTTCCCCTCTACTTTTCATAGAAATCCTTCTCAGTCTCCTGCATGGAATTTTCTTAACCTGATCCCATAATGTAGCCTGCACAGTTGGTGTTTCAGGTCCTTACTTGACCATATTCTTTTCTTGCTATTTAATTCCAAAATAAGCACACCACAGCACTCCAAATATCACTGATGCACCAATAACTCTAGGATCTAACAAAGATTACTTTCCTGAATTCTGGACACATATGTTTTGTATATATAGAATTTCTAGTTGGAGGTTTCTCAGCTACCTTAACTTCTAGACTTGAATTGAAGTAATTATTTTCTCCATCTTACCACATCTTTATCTTAATCTGAGTTTTCTCTTATGAAAGAATATTACTATCCACCTAATATCCCAAGCCACCAAGCCAGAAAACTGGAGTTATCCTAGACTGCCCTGATTTTCACTCTAAGAATCATCAGGTACCTTGCATTCATCTCCATCAATATCCCTAGTATCTGTCCTCTTGTTTTTGTTATGTTATTGTATGAGACCTAGATTGTATTGGGGTCACCACCTGAGACGTTGATTACCATCTCTGGAGGTCTGTCCTGCAGACCCTGACTTAATGACAGATGAATGAATGCACTCACACACACTAGAATACAGTGAATCTGAGTGGGCTAGGGATGATGGTCAGCTGCTTTCAGAGGGCAATTGCAGCTAACTGACAACCACTCACTGCTCCTCCTCACATTTATTCAGTACAGATTTAATAACAAAGGTTTTAAGTCAACACGATTGTGGATAATTAACATGTTTAAAGAGTGGTTTTATGAATGATAAAAGGTCTTGGTTCTGGGGCCCTGAATAAACACCATTAATGGGTAATTCCCCTTCGACCTCCCCCTGAAAGGATCATCCAGCACAAAGTTTACATGAGCAAACAAATTAGAGTGGGAACAAAGGAATGTGAGGTAAACAGACTCAACTGGGGAAACTTTATTGTTCCTAAATCTCTACCCTATGCCTTAATACTCTAATGCATTAAAGAACTGGCTGCCTTCAGCCTGTTCCACTGAAATCTCTTAGCCTTTCAAAAGGCTTGAGACTATAATCTTATAACTTTCCCTAATACTTCCTAATATTTTGCCAGCCACCCTGAGTGAATCTCAAATATAGTGCCATTAAGAATTGCTTTGGGAAAAAATTTCCATACTCATACTTACTGCCTTTGCTACAAATAAAGGAGTTCTAACTTTTGCAACCTTGTTTCTGATTGGAAATTCTTTTATTCATTTCAAATTTACCCCTTTTCAGTTTTCCACAAGGGCTATTTCAAATTTTAACTAGTTTTTAAAAATTATTTATTTATTTACATCTTACTACCACAGTGAAGAAGGTTGGTCTCAATAACATGGTTTGCCTGTTAACAAATCCGTATGTTTAATTATAGGGTGAAAGATGTTATGTGGTAAAAGATCTGAATGTAGAACTATCTTTTCCCTCAATAATTTAAAGAAAATAAGTAGTTTACTTGGAGAAAACACAGAATGTATGCTAAATGTTGTTTGTGTAATTATGTTAAGATATTAGACTTTATTATATCAGAGAACTCAAAAATAGTTTAAGTAAATACTAATATTTGAATTTAACAAATTTCAAAATAAAAGTAAGGTGTATTTTGAAGAGCAATAATGTCTATTTAAGTGTAAATAATATGTCACCAAGTGGGTGAAATTTCTCTTGCTTCAGCTTGCATGCTGGCCTTGTGAAATTCAGACTTATTTGATAACTTTGAAAAGAAAGGCTTAGAACTTGCACAAAGACTGCAAACCCATTTTGATTTTAGCTGTGAAATGGAGCCATTTTGTTGCTCAGTGATTACAGCAGAGAAATGGTAGTGGCCTCTTCAGATTAAAGTATTGACTCTACTGTCACCAATTGCCCCTTTAAATATAGCTTTCACATTGGCATTGAAGATATTTTTGATACTCTGCAGATGACTTATAATGATGCCACTCTGTCTCACTGTTTCTCATTACAATGATTCTGACATTTGACATGAATTATAGACATTATCACACTAGAGGCCTGAAGGCGTAAACCTGGAGTTGTAAGCACTTAAAATTTTTACACAGACTAGACATTTTGCCTGAAACTGGCTGCAGAATTGAGTTTGAGGATTTTATAATAACAGGATATGATCCAGTTAAAGGCGAAAATTCCATCTCTAAGAGTAGGCTTTTTACTGGTATGGAAATTTAAATACATAAGTGGGAAACATGCACACAAAACATCTTTCCATGATGACTTTTGAGTGGGAAAAAATGCTGACTACATTATTATTATTATTATTATTGAGCTCTGATAATCCTATAAGGTTTAGAGGTAGAAATATAGTCTGCAAATTTTAGGTAGTCTTTTGACTTTTTTAGGCTGAAGTTTTCCTTAGCCATTTACGTCCATTTTAAGCATTTTTTCAATTTTGACTTTTCATTTTTAAAGTTCTATGTAAAAAATTGTCAAGAGAGTGATTACAAATGAGATTAGGCTATGATTTCCCATGGTGGGGAGGGATAAATTCTGAATGGACTTGGTCAATTCATCTTTTCATTCAGAGCAACAGTTTTCCAGCCTAGAAGCTTGAACTGATACTATGTTTCCCTCAGGATGGCTTTGATAATTAAATAAGTTAATGTACATGTAGCACTTATCCCACCGACTGGCACAAACTAATCACTACTGAATAGAAACTAATTAATTAACTTCTTTTCTATTCACCTAGACTAGTTCTAGTTACCACCCTTGGAAAATTTGAGAAAATTGTGCCTCGTATCATTTTCTGTGTTCTGTTTTCACATGATGAATACAGGTTGAGAAATATTATTGAGGATAATTTTTCCAGGCTTCAAAACCAGACACACTAGATTTATTCTTCAACAACCTATGTACTGGCTGTTTAACACAGGGAAAGTTATTTACTCTTTCTGAGCCTCAGTTCATCTACAAACTGGAGATAGTAAGATTCTCAGGATTGCTGTAACAAACAAAATAAACATACACATGATTAACATTGTACATGGCATATAGCAAGTTCCCATGACATGTTAACTAACATTATTTTATAACGATTATTTGTATACATTTAGAATACTTTGCAAATACAACTAATGAAGGTAGTGTTAAGTACTAAAAGAAGATTTGGCAAAAGGATAATAGGAGTATGAAAAAAGTACAAGATTTGCCTTTTGTTTTTATTTTTTTGACACTCAACCTATTGCATTTCATATAATTTTGATGAGTAAAGACGGTTTGAATTATGAGATTAACTGGGAGGAGGTGATTGGATCATGCAGGCCGATTTTCCCCTTGCTGTTCTTGTGATAGTGAGTTAGTTCTCATGAGATCTATTTGCTGATAGTGTGTGGCACTTGCCCCTTCACTCTCTCTTTTCTGCCACCATACGAAGAAGGTCCTTGCTTCCCCTTCCCCTTCCACCATGATTGTAAGTTTCCTGAGGCCTCCAAGTCTTGCTTCCTGGTAAGCCTGTGGAACTGAGTTAATTAAATTTCTTTTCCTCTTAAATGACCAGGTCTCAAGTAGTTCTTTACAGAAGCGTGAAAACAGACTAATACAAGTAGTTCATAAAACTAAAGCTTTTTCTCTTCCATTGAATGAAGCTCAGTGTCATTGCTTCTTTTTTTGATATGGAGTCTCACTCTGTCACCAGGCTAGAGTGCAGTGGCATGATCTTTGCTCTCCAAACTCCATCTCCTGGGTTCAAGCAATTCTCCTGCCTCAGCCTCCCAAGTAGCTGGGACAACAGGCACACACCGCCACACCCACTAATTTTTGTGTTTTTAGTAGAGACGGGGTTTCACCATGTTGGCCAGGATAATTCTGGATCTCTTGACCTCGTGATCTGCCTGCCTCCCAAAGTGCCAGTTTTTATTACAGGCGTGATCCACTTTACCCAGCTCTTATAGTTGTTTCTAACTTCAAAAGGTTGATTACAAATTACTAAGACTTTTTCTAATTTCAAGTCACAGTTGATTTTTTTTGTATATATTATAGTTTACATTGTTTAGTATATTGATTGAGTTACAAATATTTTTACCTCTGTAAATGGAAGAGCCTTTTAAATTTGATAAATACTCATTGCATAATGCATTATTTCAGAATCTGCAAATCAAAAATAACTTCTTAGTCATTTTTGAAAATTTAATCTCATCTTGATTTGTCACAAGATTGAATAAAATGATCCCTGTTAGAGTCTTGAGAACTAAGAGTTATATAGTTCTAAAAAGTTTAATTAATTGTATTTAAGTAATGAGACAATTTTTTATAGACCAGGCTTGCTATCTCACTAGTGCTGAACAGTAGAAAAAGCTCTGAAAATAGTGTACAGGTCTTAGATTTCTCAAATAAAACTAAGCCAAGATTGTTGAGTTTCATGCTCAATATTTTCCTGTGCCCTGTGCTGTTTACTTCATTTTATTCTACTTTTAAAAAATCTTTTTATTTTGAAATCGTTTCAGACTTATTGAAGAGGTTAAAGAACAATACAAAGTATTCCTTTAAAAACTTTATCCAGATTCCCCAAATGTTAACATTATGCTTACATTTCCTTCTTACTTCCTCTTTCTTCCTCTTCTCTGTCTCTCTGTCTCTGTCCTTGTCTCTCTGTCTCTGTCTCTGTCTCTCTCTCTCTCCACACACACACACACACACACACACACAGTTGAGGAAATATAATTACAACAAAATCTCTTTCTAACCTAGAAAAATCTCCCCACCAAGGTAGAAAAGAAATAAAATTTTATTACTGAATAAGCACTAATCTGGAATATGATGCAACACATATTACAGGTCATCTGTTAAGAGAGTACCTAGACTGAAAGAAATCTCTCTCTTTTATTATAGCCCAGCAGATACAATCTATTTGCGACCTGGAACTGGGACCTGTCTAGGTTACCATTTTACTCTCTCACAGATACTGGAAGATAGGGGAGTTATCTTCCTAGATGATGACATTTCAAAGAATTAGTTGTCAGTTCTTTGAGAAAAACATTCCTGGGCCTTCAAGCTGGCAGGAGGCTTATTCAGCTTCTAAAAACCTTTACATGCATTTCAGTTGGAGAAAGTTCATAATAACAAGTGTTCCAAAGCACATGCTCTAAGAAAATAGAGGTGTGTTCTCTTCCCTTATTTTCAACAGGGAGAATTAAGTCTCTTATTTTTAATTTGTATTTGCCCTTACCATGAGTGTGCATACACAAACTTACACACATTATTATAACTTTTATTCTGAGTCATTTGAAACTTCAAATATATCTATGATATATTTACTACTTTGCTTAATCCTAGAATATACAGAAATTTATGTGAGAATTGTTAACCTATATCACTGTAAAAAAAAACTGGAGTTCAATATTTGTTTCCGGTTTTATAAATACTATGCTTAAAAGTTAGTTTCTTTGTCTTTCCCCTTTAGTGAGGTTTTATTATTCATCTGAAATATGGTTTAATTTGTTTTTTTGTTCGTAGAGTTTTCCCTAGCCCAATTAATTTTTAGAAAGTTTCTTGAGTGTATCAAACATTAACATGTGTATTACTTTCTCATATTGCTATAAAGAACTACCTGAGACTGAGTCATTTATGAAGAAAAGAGGTTTAGTTGACTCACAGTTCCACAGACTATACAGAAAGCATAACTGAGAGGCCTCAGGAACCTTACAATCACGGCAGAAGGCAAAGGGGAAAGAAGCACATCTTCACATGGCATCAGAAGAGAGACAGAGGTGGAAGAGACAGACACTTTCAAACCATCAGATCTCGTGAGAACTCTCCTACTATCATGGGAACAGCAAAGAGGAAAATTGCCACCAGGATTCAGTCTCCTCCCACAAGGTGCTTTCCCCAACATTAGGGATTACAATTCAACCTGAGATTTAGGTGGGGACACAGAGACAAACCATATCATTCCACTGCTGACCACTCTGAAATCTCATGTCCTTCTCTCATTTCAAAACACAACCATGCCTTCCCAACTGTCCCCCAAAGTCTTAACTCATTTCAGCACAAACTCAAAATCCAAGTCCAAAGTCTCATCTGAGACAAGGAAATGCCCTTCCACCGTGAGCCTGCAAAATCAAAAACAACTTACTCGATAGAATAGGGGTACAGACATTAGCTAAGTGATCCTATTTCAAATGGCAGATATTGGCCAAAGCAAAGTAGCTAAAGGCCCCATGAAAGTCCGAAATCCAGCAAGGTAGTCGTTAAACTTGAAAGCTCCTAAATGATTTCCTTTGACTCCATGTGTCACATCCAGGGCATGCAGATGCAAGGGGTGGGCTCCCAAGAACTTGGGCAGCTCTGCCCTTGTGGCTCTGCTGGGTATAGCCACCACAGCTGCTTGCTGGTGTAATCCCAACATTAGGGATTACAATCGCACATGTTGGTGTTGCGTACCTGTAGCTTTTCCAGGCACATGGTGCAAGATTTTGGGGATCTACCATTCTGAGGTCTGGAGAAGGGTGGTCTTCTTTTCACAGCTCCACTAGGCAGAGTACAAGTAGGGACTCTGTGTGGGGGAATCCAATCTCACATTTTCCCTCTGCACTTCCCTTTAGTGGTTCTCCATGAGGGCTCTACCCCTTCAGCAGATTTCCGCCTGGTCATCTAGGTGTTTCCGTACATCCTCTGAAATCTAGGTGGAGGCTCCCAAAGCTCAATTCTTGTCTTCTGTGCACCCACAGGCCCTACCCCATGTGGAAGCTGCAAGGGCTTGGGGCTTGCACCCTCTGAAGCAATGGCCTGAGCTATGTCTTGGCACCTTTTAGCCACAGCCATAGCTGGTATGGCCAGTATGCAAGGTGCCATTTCCTGAGGCTGCACAGAGCAATGGGGCTCTGGGCCTGGCCCATGAAACCGGTTGTTCTTCCCTCCTAGGCCTCCAGGTTTGTTATAGGAGGGACTACTGTAAAGGACTCTGAAATGTTCTGGAGGCACTTTCCCCATTGTCTTTCCTATTAAAATTCAGCTCCTCTTTACTTATGCAAATTTTTGCAGCCTTGAATTTATCCCCAGAAAATGGATTTTTCTTTTTACCATGTGGTCAGGCTACAAATGTTTCAAACTTTTATACTCTGCTCTCCTTTTAAATATAAGTAGTTTCAGATCATTTCTTTGTTTATGCAAATAATTATAGCCTTTTAGGAGCAGCCAGGCTACATCTTTAATGCTTTGCTGCTTGGAAATTTCTTCCTGAAGATACCCTAAGTCATCTCTCTTAAGTTCAAAGTTCCATAGCTCCCTAGAGGTTGGGCACAATGCTGCCAGTCTCTTTGCTAAAGCATAGCAAGAGTGACCTTTACTGTAGTTTCAAGTAAGTTCCTTATCTTCATCTGAGACCTCCTCAGGCTTAACTACATTGGGTATATCACTATTAGCATTTTGGTCACAACCAATCAACAAGTCTCTAGGAAGTTCCAAACTTTCCCTCATCTCCCTGTTTTCTTCTGAGCACTAGAAACTGTTCCAAATTCTGCCCTTTACCCAGTTCCTAAGCTTCTTCCACATTTTTCTAGTATCTTTATAGCAGTACCCTCTTCTCCAGTACCAATTTTCTGTATTAGTCCATTCTCACACTGCTAGAAAGAAATACCTGAGACCGGTTAATTTAGGAAGAAAAGAGGTTTAATTGGCTCACAGTTCAGCAGGCTGTACAGGAAGCATGGCTGGGAGGGCTCAGGAAACTTAGTCATGGCAGAAGGCAATGAGGTAGCCAGCACATCTTCACCTGGTGGTGTAAGAGAGACAGACAGTGAAGTGGGAAGTGCCACACATTTTTATGCCATCAAATCGTATCAGAACTCACTTGCTATCACAAGAATAGCAAGGAAGAAATACGCCCCATGATCCAATCACCTCCCATGAGATCCCTCCCCCAATGTTAGAGATTATAATTCAACATGAGATCTGGGTGGAGACACAGAGCCAAATCGTATCAACATGGTTTTGAAAGCCAGAATTTTGTGAAATATTCTTTCAGAGAAGCATCATTCATTCCCTCCCACATTTCTTCTATGTTTTCCCTTTGTTCTCACCCATCCCCTACAGATAACCAATCTCACTAGTCTCTAGTTTTTTACTTGTGTTTCTTTATAACAGTAATGAGCAGATATCTGCATATATTCCTATTTCCTTATTTTCTTACAAAAAAGCATTTTAAAGATACTCCTTTAAAAGTATTTAGTTTATTTATTTTGACTCATTTCATGGGTACGTGTGCTGCTTTGTTACATAGGTAATTGTGTCATGGGGGTTTGTTGTACAGATGATTTCATCACCCAGGTAGTAAGCCTAGTAATTTTTTCTGATCCTCTCTCCTTCTATCCTCCACCTTCTGCTAGACCACAGTGTATGTTGTTCCTCTGTATGTGTCCATGTGTTATCATCATTTAGCTCTCACTTATAAGGGAGAAAACATGCAACATTCTGTTTTTGACTTTGCTTTTTCACATGATGCTTAGTGTAGCCTTGACCTTTCTATATATGGGTTCATTGAGTCTCATTCCTTTCTCCTCTCTTTTTTATTTTATTTTTACAGATACATAGTACTTCTTTGTGTAGCTTTACTACAGTTATTTTTTCAACCACTCACTAAAGTCATATAGGAGACTACAAACAACTGCAAACGATGCTACAATGAATAACTATGAATATATATTTTTGTATTGTTGGGTGTTTCTTGGGATAAGTTCCTAGAAATAGGACTGCTGGGTAGAAATCTAAACACACATGTTGTTAAATTATATATTGCCAAATTACCCCTATAGATATTACACCAGTTTGAATTCTCAGTAGCGCCCATTTCCCTACAGCCTCACCAACATTTACACTTCTAAAATTTGCACAAACTGGTTAGTGAGAGATGATACTACAGTGTAGTTTTAATTTGTAATTTTCTTATTTTGAAGAGAATATATCATTTGATATATTTATGAACCATGTTTTTATATTTATGGAAAAATTATTCATGTCTTTTGCCCATTTTCTACTGTGATTTTGCTTTTTCTCCTCTCTCAATTTTTAGGTATTTAAAAATATGTTAGGGATATTAACCCTTTATCTAAAATATATCTTGCAAATACTTTTATCTCTACTTTTCAGTTGCCTTTAGACTCTGCTTATGGTGATTTTTGGCCTTATAAGACTGTTAAATACATTTTCATGTAGTCAAATTTATATTAATTTATATCTTTTTTACAGAATTATATTGTGGTAAATTGTAGAAACATAATAAAGTTTTACCAACTAAACAGAATAAAAATTTACATTAAAACATAGGAGAAACCTTTGTTGAAAAAAATTATCTGAAGTTTTACTTCTCTGGTATGAAATTACAAAAATTGAAAGTATTTTTAGACATTAAATGACTAAAACTAAATATGAATATAATTTTTCTTTTAGAGATGGAGTCTTGCTCTGTCACCGGGCTGGAGTGCAGTGATGTGATCTCGGCTCACTGCAACCTCCACCTCCTGTGTTCAAGTGATTCTCTGCCTCAGCCTCCTGAGTAGCTGGGACTACAAACACATGCCACCACAGCCAGCTAATTTTTGTATTTTTAGTCGAGACAGGGTTTTACCATGTTGGCCAGGATGGTCTTGATCTCTTGACCTTGTGATCCGCCCACCTTGGCCTCCCAAAGTCCTGGGATTACAATGTGAGCCACCACGTCTGGCCATATGAATATAATTTGGTAGATAATAAATGAAATATTTCAGATTAATTTTAGCAAGATTATGTATTATTTTCTGGTTTAAAAAAGTCAAACCACATGCCTGTGATTTTGTTCTACTTCTCTCTACTTGGATAGTGTCTCACTTACTGTGTCTAATATCTTTTTTGTGTTTATTAATGGCTTTTTGTGTCTGTGAATATTTGTTCTCTATATTTAAATTTTGCGTGGAAATCCATTGTTAGTTCCATAGCAGATTATTAAAACTACCTTAGGGAAGGCCTCCACTTATGCTTTTGTTGTGATGTTTAAATCTTAAATATCAAATTATTCTGGCTCTTTTATAGATCAGAGAATTGAGCCAAGTAAAGGTACATCTATAGATTCCAGGTTCCAGGGTAGCAAATTCTGCTGAAGGCTGAAATGATATGAAAAGACCATCATTTGTGTCCAGGGTCTTAATTGTGTTAGCCCATAGGTCATTTCCAAGGCCAAAAGCTTTGCCTTCAAACTGCAACATTTGTTCCAACATATCAAAGTTCCACACTCAGTTCCTAAATGTGTTTGCTGAGATTATGTTCTCGTGCCAGCACTTTTTCCTATTGCCACCTATACTTTTTTCCAGATTTAGAAAAAAATTAAAAAATCATAATAGCTAAACTTTGCTACTTATTATGTATTTTGATAAACTCTATGTCGATTATCTCATTTTAATCTTCCTCATAATGCCCTCTGTCACCACTCCTATTTAAACAGTATTGCAAGTTCCAGCCAAAGCAATCAGACAGGAAAAAGAAATAAAGGGTATTCAGTTAGGAAAGGAGGAAGCCGAACTGTCTCTATTTGCAAATGACATGATTGTATATTTGGAAGACCGCATCGTGTCAGCCCAAAATCTCCTTAAGCTGATAAGCAACTTCAGCAAAGTCTCAGGATACAAAATCAATATGCAGAAATAACAAGCATTCCTATATACCAATAACAGACAGACAACCAAATCAATCACTCCCATTCACAATTGCTGCAAAGAGAATAAAATACCTAGGAATACAACAAAGGATGTAAATGACCTATTCAAGGAGGACAAACCACTGCTCAAGGAAATAAGAGAGGACATAAACAGATGGAAAACCATTCCACGCTCACGGTCGGGAAGAATCAATATCGTGAAAATGGCTATACTGCCCAAAGTAATTTATACATTCAATGCTATCCCCATCAAGCTACCAATGACCTTCTTCACAGAACTGGAAAAAACCACTTCAAACTTCATATGAAACCAAAAGAGAGCCTACATAGCCAAAGCAATCCTAAGCAAAAAGAACAAAGCTGGGGGCATTAGGCTGACTGACTTCAAATTATACTTCAAGGCAACAGTAATCAAAACAGCATGGTACTGGTACCAAAACAGCGATATAGACCAATGGAACGGAACGGAGGCCTCAGAAGCAACACCACACATCTATCATCATCTGATCTTTGACAAACCTGACAAAACAAGCAATGGGGAAAGGATTCCCTGTTTAATAAACGATGTTGGAAAAACTGGCTACCAATTTGCAGAAAGCAGAAACTGGACCCCTTCCTTACACTTAAATTAACTCCAGATGGATCAAAGATCTGAGCATAAGACCTAACACCACAAAAACCCTAGAAGAAAACCTAGGCAAAACCATTCAGGACATAGGCATAGGCAAGGACTTCATGGCTAAAACACCAAAATAATGGCAACAAAAGCCAAAATAGACAAATGAGAACTAATTAAACTCTAGAGCTTCTGTATAGCAAAAGAAACAATGATTAGAGTGAACTGGCAACCAACAGAATGAAAAAAAATTTTGCAATCTACCCATCTGACAAAGGGCTAATATCCAGAAGCTACAAAGAACTAAAACAGATTTACAAGAAAAAAACAAACAAACCATTCAAAAGTGGGCAAAGGATATGAATAGACACTTTACAAAAGAAGATATCTATGAGGCCAACAAACATATGAAAAAATGCTCATCATCACTGGTCATTAGAGAAATGCAAATCAAAACCACATTGAGATGCCATCTCACACCAGTTAGAATGGCAATCATTAAAAAATCAGGATACAACAGATGCTGGAGAGGATGTGGAGAAATATGAACACTTTTACATTGTTGGTGGGAGTGTAAATTAGTGCAACCATTGTGGAAGACAGTGTGGCGATTCCTCAAGGACCTGGAAATAGAAATACCATTCGACCCAGCATTCCCATTACTGGGTATATACCCAAGGAATTATAAGTTATTCTATTATAAAGACACATGCACAGGTATGTTCACAGGGGCAATGTTTACAATCACAAAGACTTGGAACCAACCCTAATGTCCATCAATGATAGACTGGATAAAGAAAATGTGGCACATACACACCATGGAATACTATGAAGCCATAAAAAATGATGAGTTTGTGTCCTTCATACAGACATGGATGTTTCTGGAAACCATCATTCTTAGCAAACTGACACAAGAACAGAAAACCAAATACCACATGTTCTCACTCATAGGCAGGTGTTGAACAATGAGAACACATGGACACAGGGAGGGGAGCATCACACACTGCAGTCAGTTGCAGGGGGCTAGGGGAGGGACAGTAGGGAGTGGGTAGGGATAACGTGGGGATAAATACTAGATATAGGAGATGGGGTGATGAAGGCAGCAAACCACCTTGCCATGTATGTAGCTATGCAACAATCCTGCATGATCTCCACATGTACCCCAGATCCTAAAGTACAATAAAAAAAAAAAGAAGTGTGTCACTAGGGTCTGTTGGGTGGTTGGAGGCCAGGGAAGGGATAACAGGGGTGGGGATATTGGAAAGGGATAACTTTAAGAGAAATACCTAATGTAGGTGATGGGGGATGGAGCAGCAAACCACCATGGCACATGTATGCCTATTTAACAATCCTGCAAGATCTGCACATGTACCCCAGGACTTAAAGAAAAAAAATAAAAATAAAAAAAGTGTGTTTATTTCCTGATGATCAGAAAGGTTAAAATTCACATCAAGGATCACACAGCCATTAAGAGTCAGAACTGGGTTTCAGAGCAGAACTGCCAACTGGGAGTAAAATTTCTTAACCAGTGACCATACCATTGAGTAGTCTTACAAACTTACAGTTGTTTATTCAGAGTAAGTAACATGTTTAAGTACAAATAGCAAATAGTACCGAGTTAGCTGGTACTTAAAAATCACATTTTCAATTACAGCAAGTTATTAAAGGATGAAAAGGCAGTGAACTTCAGTCCTGTTGTGTGAATAATGGAGGTAAAGCAAACTTATATGGAACAAAAGTCAAACAAAAAAAACCTCAAAAGAATTCTGACAGTGCCTTTCAACATAGCACTGGGTGAAACCCAATGCATAGCCATTGTTTCTTCTCTTCGTGCTATACTCATGTTAATCAAATACATCATCTGAATTAGGCTTCATATTTATGGACAAATTATAAAAAAATGAAACTACAAATATTACAAGAGTCAGACTATCAACCTCAAGAATAATTGTATTAGCAAATAAATGGGACCTGGGTGAAAATAATATCACAGTGAAATAAATGCTCTCTGAATCATCCTCCATGACTGATTCTGCTACTCTTCAGTGGAGCTGAAATCAGAGTAGGCTATTTTAATCTTTCACATGGCTGCCTTCCCAGGCATGTCAAGTGCTCTCAAATGTTGGATTCATCAGTCCAAATCTCTTTTACAGTAGCTGTTCATTTTAGACTTTATAAGCTAACAGAGATGTGCCTGTCACAAAATATGAATGAATGCTCTTTTTTCTTTCTATCATTCTTTTCTTTGCAGCTGTTGTCTCCGGACCCTTGAGGCATTAGGGATATCCATCGCACTGACTCATATCTCTATGAAAGCTGGTTTCAAGCATGAAAATGCAAAAGGCTGCGTTTAAAATATTGTAAGTGGAATGAACTTTCAGTCCTTGCTAAATGCTTTCATTAGGATAAGGTATGCATACCTGCCTTGAGTCTCCTCACACAGAAAATCCTCTAATCTCTTTTTGTCCTTAAACAATATAAATTGCTCATGAAATAGGACAGGTAGATGAAAAATGCAATTTCACTTCTACAGAAAATAATTAAATATATAATATTTTAATAGTGGATTTTGCACACATGTAGGTCACCACAAGCCATATCTTTAGAGTATTTAATTAGACTTTTCATCATCATTGTTTTTAAGGGTCTTTACGTAGAATAGAATAACCTTGCAAATAAGGTTAATGTGAGAAAATGTGGCAACTCTTCATTTTCAAGTATAGTACAAATTCTGTGCCATCTTATGCCAAATGTTTTTTATCAACAGCTTATGTAGCTGAGAATTAAGTAATTTTGAATTTGGATTCTCTTAATACCAACAAATATTTGTTGATAACCTATTTAGTACAATGTAGCATGTTGATTTATATTTAATTTCCAACAATTTATTTTATATAAGCATAATTTTGGAAAGTTAGCAGGCAATTTTCCGTATTACAGCCTTGTTAATAATTGCTGCAGGAGGTCACAAGTCAGATGAACATTTAAATTTTTTCTTTTTTTGAGACGGAGTCTTACTCTGTCACCAGGCTAGAGTGCAGTGGCTCGATTCTGCTCACTGCAACCTCTGCCTCCTGTGTTCAGGTGATTCTCCTGCCTCAGCCTCCCTAGTAGCCAGAACTACAGGCACGTACCACCACACCCAGCTAATTTTTTGTTTTGTTTTGTTTTGAGACGTAGTCTCGCACTGTCGCCCAGGCTGTAGTGCAGTGGTGCTAACTCGGCTCACTGCAATCTCCGCCTCCTGGGTTCGAGCAATTCTTCTGCCTCAGCCTTCCGAGTAGCTCGGACTACAGGCATTCACCGCCATGCCCAGCTAAGTTTTTTGTGTTTTTAGTGGGGTTTCACCATGTTGGCCCAGTCTATCTCTTGATCTCGTTATCAGCCGGCCTCAGCCTCCCAAAGTATTGGGATTACAGGCGTGAGCCACCCTGCGGAAAATTTAAATTAGATAGAGGTAGTTATTTTTGGTCTTGGAATGCAAATGGGATATTAGATACTTTATGAACTCACTTCTGTATTACTTTCAGTCATTTGTTCCTTTTGAATTCCTATAGTTGTATGCAGTAGTCCTTTAGGGTTTAATACTTAACCAGTTCAGTTTCTTCCATGAGTCATTTTGCCACATTCCTATAATATCAATTGTTGAGAAAAAGACATGATTGTTGCCAACACTCCACTCTCAAGCCCCATAATTAGTACAAAAACTGGGCAATATTAGGCATTGTGAAATCCACCTTAAGTTCCTTTGAGAAAGCAATTTTAGTTTATTCAATGAAGTAAATGAAACTTTTAATAGGTATATGAGGCATTTAAAATGTTTGATGTTAGTTTTCTGGATTATATATTTATCAACATTTTATAAATACTATATATGTAATATGAATATAGTTCTAATATATAAATTCATATAATACAAATAAATATGTTTATATATAACTTTATATTAATCTTTAATTATTTTTATAGGGATGCTTGCAAATGCTATACAGAGGTTGCAAATTTTCTTAAAATGCAACTCAAAAAAAATTTTAGATATATGTCTTCCATTAAATTTTAAACATGTTAGTCACAGAGTAATATTTATTTACTATATTACATAACATTTATTTACAGTGTAAATTTTTCTATGGCCTCAGAATATTTAGATTTTTACAAGTAGAAGTATTTTAGTCTACCTTTATATTTTACATACAAGAACACTGAGGTCAATAAATTTAAATGATATTTCAAATCTTTTATTTTACTTTAAGAAAGGACTAAGTAAAAGTCATGTCATGTTATTCACTTCAGTATTTTCCTTTTATACATTGAAATATATCATTTTTACACTGGCTAAACACATTATAATAATGATTAAAAACCATTAATTACTTTAAATGATTATATGACTTTTTCAATTCCAACTATGACTGCCAATTCATTACTTCTCTAAATATTTATTAACATAGTTGGATTTGAGATTACCATTTTACCGTTTTTCTATTTGTGCCATCTGTTCCTTTTTTCTTATTCTTCCTTTATTCCGCCTTCAAATATTGTTCATTATTCCACTTTATTCTTTTGGCTTTTAAAGTATACTTTAAAATAATTTTAAACTGGCTATCCTAAGGATTTCATTATTTATCCTTCATTTGTTATAGTCTAGCTTGAATTATCATGTTGTTACTTAACAAACAAGGTAGAAATCTTATAATAGTATATAGTTGACTCAGAAACACATGGGTTTAAACTGCCTGGGTCCATTTATACATGAATTATCTTCTTCCTCTCCCACCACTGAGACAGCATGGCCAAGCCATAGAATAGGATAAAATATTTGCAAATCATCCGCTTAACAAAGTGTTAATAACTTGGATATAAAGGAGCTCAAAAACTCAATAGGAAAAATACAAATAAAATGACTGAAAGATGAGCAAATGGGCCAGGTACAGTGGCTCATGCCTGTAAACTCAGCACTTTAGGAGGTGAGGCAGGTGGATCGCCTGAGCTCAGAAGTTCGAGACCACCCTGGGCAACATGGTGAAATCCCATCTCTACTAAAATACAGAAAATTAGCCGGGCATGGTAGCATGCACCTGTAGTCTCAGCTACTCAGGAGGCAGAGGCAGAAAATCACTTGAGCCTGGGAGGCGGAGGTTGCAGTGAGCTGAGATCGTACCATTGCACTTCAGCCTGAGTTACACAGTGAAAAACAAAACAAAATAAAACAAAAAACATACAGACAAATGATACGGATAGACATTTCAAAAAAGAAGATGGCTAATAGGTATATGAAAAAAATGTTCAGCATCGCTAATCATTAGAGAATGCAAATCAATATAAGTGAGATATTATCTCACTCAGTTAAAATGGCTCCCCCCACAAAAAAAAAAACAACCCAGATAGTAATGAATGCTGGTGAGGATGTGGATAAAGGGAGCCCTCACACACTGTTGACAGAAATGTAAATTAGTATATCCACTTTGGAAAACAATATGGAGGTGACCCAAAAACCTAAAAATAAAAGGACCATATGATCCAACAATGTCACTGCTGGGTAAATATACAAAAGAAAGGAAATCAGTATATTGAAGAGATATCCAGCTGCACTCCCCATGTTTATTAAAGTACTATTCACAATAGCCAAGACATAGTCAACTTAGGTGTCCGTGAAAGGATGAATATGCGGTGCATACAGAAAATGGGATATTATTCAGCAATTAAAAAAATGCAGTCTTGTCATTTGCAACAACATGGATGACACTGGAGGACATTACGTTAAGTGAAATAATCTAGGCACAGAAAGATAAATATTGTATGTTCTCACTCATATGTGAGAGTTAAAAATAAAATTCAACTCATGGACACAGAAAGTGGAATGATATTGTCAGAGGCTGGTAAGTACAGAGAGGAGGGGGTGATAAAGTGGGTATGAATAATGAATACAAAAATACAGTTGGATTAATGAAATAAATTTAGTATTTTATAACACAATAAGGTTACCATAGTTAACAGTTTATTATATATTTTATTTTTCATTTGAAAATATAAATTTTCTATTTTTTATTTCAATAAGTTTTGGGAGGACAGATGGTGTTTGGTTACATTGATCAGTTCTTCAGTGGTGGTTTCTGAGATTTTGGTCCACTTATCACCTAAACAGTGTACACTGTACCCAATGTGTGCTCTTTTATTCCTCACCCCTCTACCACCCTTCCCCTTGAGTCCCCAAAGTCTATTGTGTCATTCTTATGCCTTTGCATCCTCATAGCTGAGCTCCCACTCATATGTGAGAACATATGATGTTTGGTTTTCCAGCAGTTGGTATATAGCAGTGTTACCAATTTGCTTATGTTGATTTTGTATCCTGAAACTTTATTGAATTCATTTATCAGTCCTAGGAGAATTTTCGCTGAGCCTTTAGAATTTTCTAGGTATATGATTACATCATCTGCAAACAGCAACAGTTTGATTTGCTCTTTGCTGGTTTGGATGCCCTTTATTTCTTTCTCTTGTCTTATTGCTCTAGCTAGGACTTCCAATGGTACGTTGAATAGAAGTGTTGAAAATGGACGTCCTTGTCTTGTTTCAGTTGTCAAGGGGGAATGTGTTCAACTTTTCTTTGTTCAGTATAATATTGGCTGTGGGTGTGTTATAGATGACTTTCATTATCTTAAGATACATCCCTTGCATCTACTGAGATAATCATGTAATTTTTGTTTTTAATTCTGTTTATGTGGTGTATCACACTTACCAACTTGTGTATGTTATACCATTCCTGCATCCCCGTATCCCACATGATCACAGTAAATTATCTTTTTGATATTCTGTTGGTTTCAGTTAGATAGTATTTTGTTGAGGATCTTTGCATCTACTTTCATCAGGGATATTGGTCTTTTTTTGTTATATTATTTCCTTGTTTGGTATTAAGGTAATACTAGCTTCATAGAATTATTTAGGGAGGAAACTCCCTTTATCTTTTGCAGTAGTGGCAACAGGATTGGCACCAATTCTTCTTTGAATATCTGATAAAATTCAGCTGTAAATCCATCTGATCCTGGACTTTTGTTGGTTGACAATTTTATAAATTACCATTTTAATTTTGCTGCTTGTTATTGATCTGTTCAGAGTTTCTATTTCTTTCTGGTTTAATCTCTAAGGGTTGTACATTTCTAGGAATTTATCCATCTCCTCAAGGTTTTCTAATTTGTGTGGGTAAAGTTGTTCATAGTACCCTCGAATGAGCTGTTGTATTTCTGTGGTATTGATTGCAATATCTCCTGTTTTGTTTCTAAATCAGCTTATTTGGATCTTCTCTCTTCTTTTCTTGGTCTGTCAGTTTTGTTTACCTTTTCAAAAAAGCCAGCTTTATTCATTCATCATTTGTCTTTATTTTTTTATTTTTATTTTTTAGTTCTGCTCTGATCTTTGGTATTTCTCTTCTTCTGCTGGGTTTTGGTTGGGTTTGTTCTTATTTCTATAGTTCCTTGAAGTGTGACCTTAGATTACCTATTTGTGCTTTCAGACTTTCTGATGTAGGCATTTAATGCTATGAACTTTCCTTTTAGCACCACTTTTGCTGTATCCCAGAGGTTTTGATAGGTTGTGTCACTATATCATTGAGTTCAAAAAAATTTTTAAATTTCCATCTTGATTTCCTTGTTGACCTAACAATCATTCAGGAGCAGGTTATTTAATTTCCATGTATTTGCATGGTCTTGATGGTTCCTTTTGGAGTTGATTTTCAATTTGATTTCGCTGTGCTCTGAGAGAGAACTTGGTATAATTTTGATTTTCCTAAATTTGTGGAGAGTTATTTTGTGGTTTATCCTATTATTTTTCAATTGTTCCCAACCTTAACATAGAAGACTTATGTTGGCTGTGAATTTAATCTTCTTAGGATTTTGGCTACCTTTACAATTATGTTCTGGGATAGGCCCCAGCTTTCTCTGCCCTCCAAACTGCAGGAAATGAGAGCTCTCTGTATCCAAACAATAAGCCCTCTTTTCTTTCACAACTTAGCTTTTAAATTGCTGATTAATTATTCTCAGCTTCTTAGTAAAATCTTTTTTCCAATTGAGTTTAATAGGAACATTCTAATTATATTATTTTTATAGTTAAATTTTCTTTCCTATTTCTCAAAGCATGGATCATATTATATTATCAGCAAAAGCATTCCCTTCTACCAGAATACCATTACAGTTCAGTACCTGTGAAAGTTTATCAACTGGACTGCTACCTAGTAGATACTATCTGTCCTTCACCTACTGTCTACACCAAAAATAGCAGTCTTCATTTTAACTGGGTGACAGATGATCTAATTCTAAAATCCCAACTCCATGGTTACAGTCTTAGACTACTTCTAGCACTAACGGTCATCAGATGGGTTCTCTGGAAGCACATATTGACTGGAGATAACAATATAACAGGTTCCTTGAAGATTGCCTCTGGCATCAGCAAAGGTAATGAATAGGGAAACAAGCAAAACCAGTTAGAAGAAAAGTTGCAATATAATGCATTATTTAAAGAATTCATAGTTTACTCTGAAGAGAATTTTGAAAAGGAGGTGATCCTTTGAACATTTACCAAGCTGGGACAAGGAGGTAGGTCTTAACATCCCCATGCAGATCAGTTATTGTATGTAGGTCATTCACAAAAGTCTCTATGGCTGCTGACAGTTAGGAACTGTCTGCTTATTGCCCTCTCAGCAACTATGATACTAAGTCCTTCATTTCTGAAAAAAAATTGAGTGGCATATCATAGCATATTCCATAATGGGAGAAATTGATACAACAAGCAAAAGACAAAATCAGTAAGAATACAGATGATTGGAATGACGTGATAATAATATTGATCTAACTGATATCAGTAAAGCACTGCACCAAACAACTGCAGAACAAACATTTTTTCCAAGTGCTTTCAGAGAATGTACTCATATTGATTTAACCATATTGTTTAAATGCTAGGTAATGAGGCACATTTTTACAAATTTCAAAGCACTGAAATACAAGTTTCTAAAAATTTCAAAAAGACTGCAATTATATAGAGCATGTTTTCTGACCTCAGTGGAATTAGCTATACATTAAAAGCAATATTTAAAAATTCCCATATATTAAGATATTAATCACATACTCCTAAATAATCCTTGGTCAAAAGAATGGATTGTATAAGACATGACTCTTTTAGTCATGTTTTGAACCAAACATAATGAAAACATGAAACATCCCAACTTGCAGGATGCAGCTAAAACATTCGTATTGTAAAATTATCAGTCTTAAATATAAATGTTAGAAAATAACGGGTGCAATCTGACAAAGTGCATATCTCAAGAAGATAGAAAAAGAACAGCAAATTAAACTCATCTTTAGAGATAATAATATGTGCTTGAATTAACAGAAAACTATGTCTTTTAAAGATATGTGCTAAAATATCTATAAATAAATTAATATGATTTCCTGTATTTGCTTTAAAATAATTGACAGGAGATAGGGAGAGTAGTTATGACAAAAATATGTCTAGAGAATTGTAGATAATAAAAGATGGACCTATTTAGAATATTTTGAATAATTGGTGAGAATAGAGGTTATATTATACTGTTCTCTTCACAATGCTTAAACTTTTTAATATTATAAAGGTTAAAAATGTGCAAGTTTGATTCTTAAAATCTAATAAGATAAAGCAAGTGCAATAATAGAAAAAAAAGGCAAAAGGTATGAATATGTAGTTGAATTACAAGGCAGATTATTAAGGGCAATAAAAATCAGACATGAGGTAAAATATTTTTAAATAGATTAGATAATAAGGTAAAAATGATTTGTCAGAAACTAGCCATAATTTATCTTTATTGGAAAAACAAAGATAACTTTAATAAGTAGTTTTTGGTCAATGGTGTTTTTGCTTTGAATATATGTTCATGACCTCTAAAAGGAATAATGCCAGTGCTTTTTATAGAAATACCATCTGAGACTAAGAATGCTCATTCTCATGAGCATATATTCAAGATCTATGTTTTTTATTTAACTCGTGTATGGGAACATTTGAAACAAGCTACATCATTTATTACAATAATATGTGTCAATGTAGGATTAGGTGACTTCAGCAAGATGGCAAAATAGAAGATTCCTTGGCCTTGTTTCCTCCACAAAAATATATCTACAAACTATCCGAAGACAGAATACCACCCTGAATTCATCATAACTTGAGGGAGAAGTGGAGAAATCCCATGGGCTCCCAGGATCGAGAGACACTGTGACTTGGAAGAGAAATGCTCATCTCAAACTATGTCACTCCTCTCTCATGCCAGCATAACACCATTCACAGAGAATTTTTCCCGGTTCCAGAGTTTCTTAGGTGAGAGGAGGAAATTAGAAGTGGACATTGAATCTCCCCACTGGTCTGGGATCCTCCTGGGAAGCCCACTCTGGTCCTATTCCACAGAAATTGTTGGGAGTGCCAGGAGGGCTGTCACCTTTGGTGAAGTGGGGGCAAACAAGTACTAATAGCAGTGACTGATGAGTGGATCTTGGTGATTACTCTGTGCTCCAATGAGAAAGGGTGTCACATTGCAGAGAATGACTGGTGCCATAGTACCACAGGTGTCACAATTTATAGGAAGGCCTGAATCCCTGGATAGATTTTCCACAAAGTTGAAGTGCTTGCCTGGAGTCTTCCCCTGGCCCAGTAATGACTAAAAGTTTGGAATTAAGTTCCACTGCATGCTTCAGTATTCCCCAGACTGGGAAACAATGGCAGGGCAACAATATAGCTCCAAGGCCTATTTAACGTCTAGTGCTCACTGTAAGGTTCCCCAGGTCAAGAAACAATGGCAGGGTGAGTTAGTTTCAGTATAGTGTTTTATTTCCAGTGTTCGTTGGGTTAGTATTTAAGTTCTGAAAATAAGTAGTAAAGGTCTAACACTACCAAAGAATGCCTGTAAGAACTAGAAAAAGTGGCTGTTTTCTCAAATGTGCAGGCCTTAATGTAAAGATACAAGGACTATGAAAACTCATGGGAATATGACAGCACCAAAATACAGTAATAAAGCTTCAGCAGTGGACCCCAAAGAATTGAAGATCTATGCTATGTCAGACAGAGAATTTTGAATAATTATATATAAGACATTCAGGAAATCACATCTTAGATATAATTATCACTTAGAGATAATTTGTTTTCCAAATATCACTTATTTCTCTGGTTTGATTTCTCTAAGAAAGCAAACCAGAAACAAAATAAGAAATTTGACAAAGAAATAGAAGCAATTTAAAAAATAGATATTCAAGAAATAAGGAATAAAATGACTGGACTGAAAATCCAATTAGAAAACTTCAATGGAAGACTTGATCAAACAGAGGAAAGAATTAACAAGCTCAAAGATAGAACATAGGAATTTTCCCAATCAGAGGAGCAAAAAGAAAGAATAAAAAAATATGAAGATGGCTTACGAAAATTAAATGACACTATTAAGTAAACCAACTTCTGCATAATAAAAATTCCCAATGACAAGTGAGAAAAATATGTTGGAAGAATACTTTTAAAAATAATGGCAGAAAAATTTCCAAAAAAGGAGAAAGGTAGCACCATTCAGGAATAGGAAGCTCAAAGATCACCAATCAAATTTACCACAATGAATAAACCCCCAAGACACATTATAAATTACCAAAAATTACAGACAAAGAAAGAATACTCAAAGCAGTCAAGGAAAAGAAACATCACCTTTAGCAGAATCCCAATATGGCTTTTGGCAGATTTCCCAGCTGAATCCCTGCAGGTCAGGAGATATATAATTGTATATTCAACATACTGAAGGAGAAAACTATGAATCGAGTATATTGTACTCAGCAAAGCTATCCTTCAAACACTAAAAAGAATAAAGACTTTCCCAAACAAAAGCTGAGAGAATTCATCAACACCAGACTGGCATTGCAAGAAATGCTAAAGGAATTTCTTCAATCTGAAAGAAAGGTATGTTAATCTGTAACAAGGAAACATCTGAATGTATTACTTAGTGATAAAAGAAAAAAATAACACAAATTCAGAATAGTCTAATATTGTAAGTAGAGTAGGTAAATCACTTGTATATTAAGTATAAAGCCTACAATATAGAACTATTAAAATAAAAACTACAACAATTAAGAAATGAGAAATACAAAAAGATATAAATTGAAACATCAACAAGTCAAAATGCGTGCATGTGAGGTTGGTGTAATGTGTAAAGTTTTACCTTTATTATTTTTCTCTGTGATCAAAATTAAGTCATTATCAGTTTAAAATACCCTGTTATAAGATTTTTTTTTTGTAATCCTTCTGGTAACTACAAAGCAAAACCTATGACAAATACACTAGAAATGAATAGCATGAAATCAAAAAGTACTACTAGTGAAAATCACTTAACCACAAAAAGGACAGTAAGAAGATAAAAAAGAAGAAAAGAGCTACAAAAAAAAAAAATAGGAACCAGGTAACAAAATAGCATTGGTAAATCTTTACTTTTCAATAATAATCCTTAATTTAAATGGATCCAGTTCTTCAATTAAAAGGCAGAGTAACTGAATGGATTTAAAAAAATATGACCCAACTATTTGCTGTCTGCAAGAAATTCATTTCATCTACAAACACACACAAAAACTGAAAGTTAAAAAATAAAAAATCCATTCTAATGGAAACAAAAAAGAGAAGGATTAGCTATACTTACATATGCTAAAGCAGTATATTAAAGAGATATCATCACTCCCATGTTTATTTCAGCACCATTTACAACAGCCAACATACGGAATCCATCTAAGTACCCATCTGGATGAATTGATAAAAGGTGGTGCACAATGAAATATTATTCAGCTATAGAAAATAAAATCAAGTCATTTGAAGCAACATGGATGAACTGAAGGACATTATGTTAACTGAAATAAGGCAGGCACAGAAATAAGTTAAATCCATGAAGATAGAGTATGAAATAATGGTTGCCAGAGGCTGGAAAGGTTAGGGGAGAAAGGGAGATAAACACAGGTTGGTTGATAGGTAGAAAAGCACAGTTAAATATAATGAATAGGTCCTAGTTTTTAATAGCACAGTAGAGTGATAGTAGTTAATAATTTATTGTATATTCCAAAATAGCTAGAAGAGAACATTTGCAATGTTCCAAACGCAAAGATGTGATAAATGGTTGCAGTGATGGTTATCCCAATTACCCTGATGTTATCAATATACATTGTAGGCATATATGAACATATCACATGCATTCTATAAATATGTATAATTATTATGTATCAATAAAAATTAAAATGCTTTAAAATATATAGAGTATGTTTATTCTGTGGTAAGTTTGAGAAAAGTTGATACTTTTTTTTTTTAAATGGCATATTATATTTAGGTCATAACATGGTTTGGCTGTGTTCCCACAAAAATCTCATCTTGAATTGTAGTTTCCATAATCCCCATTTTATGGGAGGTATACAGTGGGAGATAATTGAACCATGGGGGTGGTTTTCCCCGTGCTATTCTCATGATAGTAACTTCTCACAAGATCTGATGGTTTTATAAGGAGTTTCCACCTGCACTCAATTCTCATTCTTGTTTTCCCTGCTGCCATGTGAAAAGGGATGTCTCTGTTTCCCCTTCCACCATGAGTGTAAATTTCTTGAGGCCTCCAAAGCTGAACTGTGAGTCAATTAAACTTCTTTCCTTTATAAATTACCCAGTCTTTGGTATGTCTTTGTAGCAGCATGAAAAGGGACTATAGTACCCATGTAAGTCTGAAGTTTAGTCAGTAAATTGGTACGAGCTAGTGGAGCATTGCTGTAAACACACTCAAAAATGCGGAAGTGACTTTGGAACTGGGTAACAAGCAGAGGTTGGAACAGTCTGGAGGGCTCAGAAGAAGACAGAAAGATGTGGGAAAATTTGAAACTTCCTAGAGATTTCTTGAATGTTTTAATCAAAATGGTGATAGTAATATTAATAATGAAGTCCAGGCTGAGGTAGTCTTAGATGGAGATGAGGAACTTTTTGAGAACTGGAATAAAGGTGACTCTTGCTATTTTGTGCAAAGAGGCTAGTGACATTTTTTTTCACCTGCCCTAGAGATCAATGGAACTTGGAACTTCAGAGATATTTTTTCTGGTATATGGAGGAGGAAATTTCTAAGCAGCAAAACATTAGCATTAATTGGGTACTATTAAAAGCATTTGGTTTTATGTGTTCCCAAAGATATAGTTTGGAATTGGAACTTATGTTTAAAAAGGAAGAAGAGCATAAAAGTTTGGAATATTTGCAGCCTGATGATGTGATAGAAAAGGAAAAACCATTTTCTGAGGAGAAATACAAGCCAGATGTAGAAATTTGAATAAGTAACAAGAAGCCAGGTGTTAATCACCAAGACAATGGGGGAAAATGTTTCCAGGGCATATCAAAGGTCTTCATGGTAGCCACTCCCATCAAAGGCTCAGAGGCACAGGAGAAGAAAATGGTTTCCTGGGCTAAGGCCAGAGGCTTGCTGGTTTGTGCTGTCTTGGGAGTTGGTGCCCTACGTCTCAGCCATGACTAAAAGAAGCCAATGCAGAGCTCAAGCTGTTGCTTCCGAGGGTGCAAACACCAAGCCTTGGCAGCTTACATGTGGTGTTGGGCCTATGGGTTCTCAGAAATCAAGAATTGAGGTTTAAGGACCTCTGCCTAGGTTTCAGAAACACCTGGATGTCCAGGCAGAAGTTTTCTGCAGGGTTTGGGCCCTCATAGAGAACCTCTGCTAGGGCAGTACAGTAAGGAAACATGGAGTTGGAGCCTCCACAGAGTCCCCAGTGGTGATCTGCCTAGTGGAGTTGTGAGAAGAAGGCCACCATCCTCCAGACCCCAGAATGGTAGATCTGTTGACAGCTTGTACCTTGAAAGGTATGACTGGAAAAGCTGCAGGCACTCAAAAGCAGACTGTGAGGCCAGCTGGGAGGGGGAAGTGTAGCTTGCAAGGCCACAGAGGTGGAGCTGCCCAAGGCCATGGGAGTCTACCTCTTGCATCAGCATGACATGGATGTGATACATGGAGTCAAAGGAGATCATTTTGGAGCTTTAAAGTTTAATGACTGCCCTATTGAATTTCAGACTTACATGGTTACTGTAGCCCCTTTGATTTGGCCAATTTCTCCCATTTGGAGTGGGTGTATTTGCCCAATGCCTGAATCCCCCTTGTATCTAGGAAGTTAACTAACTTTCTTTTGATTTTGCAGGCTTATAGGCAGAAGGAACTTGCCTTGTGTAAGATAAGTCCTTGGACTTGGACTTTTGGGTTAATGCTGTAATGAGTTGAGACTTTGGGGGACTGTTGGAAAGGCATGATTGGTTGTGAAATGTGAGGACATGAGATTTGGGAGGCACCAGGGACAGAATGATATGCTTTGGCTGTGTTCCCCCAAACCCCAAACTTCATCTTGAGTTGTAGTTCACATAATCCCCATGTGTCATAGGAGGGACCCAGTGGGAGGTAACTGAATCATGAGGGTGGTTTCTCCCATGCCATTCTTGTAATAGTGAGTAAGTTCTCATGAGATCTGATAGTTTCATAAGGCACTTCCCCATTGGCTTGATTCCCATTCTTCTTCTCCCTGCCATCATGTGAAGAAGGACATGTGTGCTTCCCCTTCCACCATGATTGTAAGTTTCCTGAGGGCACTCCAGCCACACTGAATTGTGAGTCAATTAAACCTCTTCTTTATGAATTCACCATTCTCAGGTATGTCTTCATGGCAGCATGAAAATATACTAATACAGGTAATTTTAGATGTTTTTGAGTGAAACAAAATAGACCAAAAAATGGACTTACTATTTTTGCCAAAGCAAATATATTTTTAAATTTTAACTCTTTCAATATAAGCCACTAAGTGTAGAAGTAAGAAAGATAAATATATGGAGGAAAGGCTAAAATTCCAAGAGCTAATAACTATTCCAGGACACTCAGTTATTCATTTCTTTCCTCAAAATAGTTATGATCTAATTTTTAATATTAAGAACATTCTGTTGGTTATTTACATGGTATTTGACTTTTTAAAAAAATAACTTTGTCGATATATGTTCTAGTTATTTGAATATTTAAGATATTCCCTCGGCATTATAAATATAATGTAGTCTGTATGACATAAATTCATTGAAATGTGCTATGATTACTTTGTGATATTTACATGGTCACTTTGAGTACATGTAACATATCTGCCAACGGGAATTTATGGTTTTAATTTGTTGAGTGCTGAGATCTCTGGGTGACTACTGGATGATGTTTGTTAATTATGGTATTAAGTACTCAATATCCATATATAAAATTTTTTGGTATACTTGAACTATCTTTTGTTGATAGTCAGAGTTTTATTTTATTTGAAAGTAAATTATAGGTGTGTACTTCATGTTTTTAATGTCTTCTTGATAGAGCTCTCCTTTTAATAATAGTATCTTTTAGAATTTTATTAGCTTTTTTGCCTTATATTTTTATATAAAGTAGTTGTCTTAGCTTAATATTCATATTTGCATAATATATCTTTCAATTGCTTTGCTTACAACTATTCAGAGTTGTTTACTTTCAGGTGATTCTCATATTAGTAGCTTAAAGCTTGATATTTTAAATCTGATCTGATATTATTATGGCATACTATTTTTCATTTTGATTTTTATATCCATCTTCCTCTTAAGTATTACGTTCACTGATAACCAAGGTCTTATTTTATCTTTGAATAGCCAGTGTCTATGGTTGTAGCCAATGGTACACAAAATAAACATAGGCTGTGATCTATCTGAATTTTTTAACCCTGGAGTAATTCTTGCAATTCTCCCACTGCTTGACTCTTGTGTGAACATTTTCCCGTTCTTAGTCTTAATTTCATCTTTTTTAAAAAACGTTAGTTTTTAGAGAAGTTTTATATTCATAGCATAATTGAGTGATAGGTTCAGAAATTTTCCATATGCCACCTGCCCCCATCCCACATTCATACCTCCCCCTTTATCAATACTCCCTGCTAGAGTTATACATTTATTACAATTGGTGAACCTATATTGACACACTATTCATACCCAAAGCCCATAGTTTACATAGGAGTTCACCTGTCGTATTGTACATTCTATGAGTTGGGACAAATTGTTATAGGAAATATCCACTATTATAGTATTATACAGAATTGTTTCACTGTTCTAAAAATCCTTAATGCTCTGCCTATTCATTCCTCTCCCTCCCCTAACCATTAACAACCAAAAATATTTTTAATGTTTTCACAGTTTTTCCTCTTCTAGAATTTCATATTATTTAAATCCTAAGGTATGTGGCCTTTTATGTTTTTTCACTTACTAATAAGCACTTAAACTTTCTCCATGTATTTTCACTGCTTGATAGCTCATTTCTTTGTAGCATTAAATAATATTTTATATTCTCTATACCATTGTCTCCACGTACCACCATTTCTTCATCAATTCACATACTAAAGGACATCTTGGTTGCTTCCAAGATTTGACAATTAACAAATAAAGCAGCTAAAAACATCCACGTGTAGGTCTTTGTGTGGACCTAAGTTTTCAACTTCTTCTCATAAAAATTAGCACAGTTGCTTGATCATTTGGAAGAGTATGTTTAGTTTTACAAGAAACCTTTAAACTATCATCTGAAGTGGCTGCACCATTTTGTATTCCCACCAGCAATGAATCAGGGTTCCTGTGTGACCATATTCTCTTCAGCATTTCATGTTGTCAGTGTTCTGGGTTTTGGCAATCCATTCTAATAGGCGTGTAATGATATCTCATTGTTGCTTTAATTTGCATGTTTCTCATAAAATATAATGTTGAGTGTCTTTTCAAACACATTTCCATTTGTATGTCTTATTTGATGAGGTGTCTGTTAAAGTCTTTGGCCCATTTTTTAATCAGCTGTATGTCTTCATATTGTTGATTTTTTTGGAGTTCTTTGTATATTTTGGGTAACTGTCATTATTCTGATACATTATTTGCAAATGTTTTCTCCAGCCTGTAGCTCATTTTTTCATTTTCTCAACAGTGTCTCTTGCAGAGCAGAAATTTTTAACATTTTTACAAAGGAGGAAAAGCAATATAATGGAGCAAAGACTGTCGATCTGGAACTACTGGGCACCCACATGCAAACAAATGAATCTAAACATAGCTCTTACACAGTTGACAAAATCTAACTCGAAGTGTATGTTTCAAGACAATGTTGGAAGGAGGAGCTGAGCACTCAAGTAGGGGGAGGGGAAAACTAAAACTTTATTACCGTAAGCAAATATCACAATAAAAAGAGCTGTATAACAAGAGAAGACGAAATGTAACTAAAACTAAAGAAATGTAACCAGAAGCTCATCAGACGGCAGGAAGAGGCATCACCAGATTTGGAAGGTGGACACCCGGGATCCTGCAGTTGTAAGCAAATATTACTGCAAATGCAGACTGTAGTAGGTATAAAAGAATTGACAAAGGGAGACAAAATGTCACCAAAGCTCACCAGATTGCAGTAAGAGTCATCACTGGAGTCTGGAAGATGGGTGCCCTGCGTGGGAGTTGGGGCATCGCTCAGCACATGACAACAGCAGGCTTCGATCCTCCTTCGTGTAACTCCTTTTACTAAATCCAGTTGTTACCTTGGGCATCCTCTCTTTGCTCAGGAGGGCCCTTCCCGAGCAAACAACATTAAAACAATCGTGCCAGGAGCAGTGGTCTTTTAGCCAAATTTCACAAAAGGTGTTTACCTTTTCACCTTAGGTGCCCTTGCCTCTTTGGATGGAGGCATACTTTAAAATGGCGTTAGTGTGGCCAATTTTTCTCTTCCTACAGTGAATCATAGACCTAAATGAAAAAATGCAAAACTATAACATTCATAGGAGAAATTCTATATGACTTAGGGTTTGATGATGACTTTTTTTGAACTCCTGACCTCGTGATCCACCTGCCTTCGCCTCCCAAAGTGCTGGGGTTACAGGCAAAATCCCAGGGCTGGGATGACCATGCCCGGCCTGATGATGGCTTTCTAGATACAACACTAAAGGCATGATTCATGTAAAAATGTGATAAACTGGATAAAATAAAAATTTTATTAAAATATTTATCATTTTCATTTTACATATTTTTCTTAATATTATTCACACTCATTATTTTAACTCTCACTTTTGTGATTGAACTACAACTTATATCCTTAATTGAGACTTTATTCTTGAGTTAGAAATCATTATTTCTTAATGCCCCTGCATATTTCCACTTAGATATGCCACAGTGGTTTTAAGTAATTTGTGCAAAGCCAAAATTCCCATCTTCATTTTCCAGTGTTTTTAATTCTTTATTCCCCATGTTGATGATTTTACTCCCAGATGGTCAGTATTTAGGTTAGAAATCAGTAGAGGTAGGTCCAGATCTCTTCCTCTTTATCACTGATTAGATGTCATTTCTATCACTTAATTGACTTTTCACTTACTATCAAGTGTATTCCATTCTTCCTTGCTAAACAATTAAAATGAGGGCCGGGCGCGGTGGCTCAAGCCTGTAATCCCAGCACTTTGGGAGGCCGAGGCGGGTGGATCTCGAGGTCAAGAGATCGAGACCATCCTGGTCAACACGGTGAAACCCCGTCTCTACTAAAAATACAAAACATTAGCTGGGCATGGTGGCACGTGCCTGTAATCCCAGTTA
>NW_016107676.1:1737976-1766506 GCF_001604975.1 Cebus imitator | reverse complement strand
CAGCCTGGGTAACAAGAGCGAAACTCTGTCCCCCCCCCCAAAAAAAAAAACAATTAAAATGAGTCTCTTTGTCATCTCCACAGACTTGGTGTTAGACCCTCATCTTTTTTTCACTAGGAGAGTGGTGTCAGCCCACTTCTCTACCCCTTTAAAATTTATCCTACATACTGCCTCAATAGTGTACAATAGGAAGTGTGAATCTGACCATGTCAGTCACTCTCTTGCTTTTAACACAGTAATGACTATCTGCAGCACTAAGGATAAAATATATATTTTGTAGCATGGTATACAATGCCCTGCATTTTTAGCCGCCTCCCAATTTTTCAGCATTATCTTCTACAAACCCTTCTGTTCATCCTGTATTGTATTTGTACTAAAGTATCTCATTTTCCAGAACCCTCCAAGCTCTGTCTCAGTCCATATTTTAAAAAATATATTGCTGTTCCACTAACATTTACTCATCTTTTTGGATTAATTTCAACCTTGTTACTAGATTCTCTGTTTCCCCCAGGCTGAGTTTGAATCACTCCTCCTGTGCTCCCATTATCACCTTGCACAAACATCAATTTGAACATTTAGTAAATTGTATTTTGGTAGTTTGTTTGTGTGACTCTAACACTTAATTGTTAGCTCCTTGAAGCCAGGAATGTTGCATTTGTGATGAAATAGTAATTATTAGGTGATATCTGTTTAATAAATGTTCCTGAGCAGATGATTATCCTCTGGATCTTTAGAAAAAAATTGTTGATAGTAATGAGTTACTCAGTGCCAGTGTTCCACGGTGACACTGGGGTGTGGTAAATCCAGTCTCAGAGTTGAGGCAATCTTGACTCTCTTCCACCCTAGTCTGGAATGCTCTATCTGCATTTCCAACCTCCTGAAGATAGCAGCTGAAGCAATGTTTGCTGGAAGTGATTCAAAGTCAGAGCCCTTACTTTACCATTTTTATTGTTGCTCACATGACTCCCTCAAGATGACAGACATTAAATATATTGATTTTATTGGAAAGTTAAAAAAATGTTTGGACAAAATGTACAATTCTATAACAAATGGGAATCATTGAAGGTCATTTAATTACTGTTTCCTTTGGTGTTTTTCAATTTACATTTCTTCTTTAAATCAAAGAACTAAACCTGTCCTGTTTTTCAGGGATTTTTTTCCTATAAACTTGACAAATGGCTGTGGGTGTTCTCCTCTGAAATCTCTCTCTCTCTTTCTCTCTCTCTCTCTCTTCAGAACATGAAGTTAAATGTTAATCACAAATCAGAGTACCATAATTTTTCATGGTCACAGCACAAACAACATCACAAATAAATATAAAACTCTAAACTCTGGCCTGGAAATGAATTACCTAAAATTCACTTTATGCTGAAAGGATAAAGGTAATAATATTTGTGTTTTCTAGGCCAGGGAACAACAAAATGCCTGGAATACATGAATATTCTCAAGACAAAAACTACATTTGCTTCAGACTCAGAAAAAAGCTCAGAGATTTTAAGCCTTTGAAGCAAGGCTGATATGTTAAAAATTCAAGTGGTTTCAGAAGTCTGAGCTTTGAAGCTTGTGGAAAACTTGAAAATAAAAATTAATGCCTTACTATAGGCTATATTCCTCCTAAGTCATTGTAGATGGTTGGAGCTCTTTTTTTCCAAGTACATAATTTTAGAAGGTATATATTATAAAATCTTTCCTAATATCAGTTTAACATTAAATACGTTGCATTACACATTTGAAAAACCTGGGTTCCAGTTGGGCTTTGCCATTTGTTGGCTGCTGAACTACTGGCCGACTAGTAATCTCTCAGAACTTCATCATCTAAACTCTAAAATAGGCGTTACAAATAATACATATGTTTATAATACATGGCAATACATAGGATTGTCATGTTTTTAAAAATTTGAGTTAAGCTGTGTATACTAAACAATACTTTTTAATTATATTTTTATCTTCAAATTTCCAAATTATAAATTGTATGACTCAAGAATTATGTCTTCTTTTACCAAAGATATTTAAACATTATTTATTAACTGATTCAAATAATAAGTACCAGTTTTGTTTGTATGTTTGTTTGTTTGGGGAGTCTTAAATAGTACAATGAGTTTGTAGATGTCATAAGTTGAAATGGCATATGGTCTCTGAACACAATAAATTATGCAGCTCCTGATCCTCATTGATTACTTTTTGGCCTGACTTCTGAATTACTGCAGTTCATTTATATATCCTCTTTATCATCCATACAACTTTGTATTAAAGCTCATGTCATGTCTCAGGCATTGGCTTATGTAAATAAGACAAAATCCCTAAACTCAAAGAAGTCATAATTTATTGGAAAGAAAGACCCACAAAAACAACAACTGAAATTCAATATGATAAGTACTAGACTGTATGTATGCAGAGGACACTGTGAGAAGGTAGCTGCTTCTTATACTTTACCACTGGGGGTGGCGACTCCAGAGTTGAGTTTTAAAAACTGAGTAGCTGGGAAGGTTAGCTAGGTGACTGTTAGGGACTTACAGTTGTAAAGGAGTACTGTCAAGACAGGCAAGTGCATATGCTTGCCAGAGAGAGGTGCATGTGTAACAGTAGAAATGGTAAGAAAAGTAGTCTGTTTTAGCAAAATCATTTTTTTGTAAGGTTCTCTTCCCTGTATATTGGGGAAGAGGGAAGAGCACGTTTAGGAACTCTAAGAGATTCAATGTGGTAGAAACACAGGATAAAAATACCAACATGGTTTGGCAAGACTGGGAAGAGACCAGAGGACAGGTCATAGCCATATGTGCCATGCTGAGGAGTTTGGAATTTTTTTCCTGAAGGCTATGGATAGCCATTGAAGAATTTGGGGCTTCAACTTGATTGGGTTTGGGCTGAAACTTAACTGGGTTTGAATTTAATAGGTAAAAACATGTGTAGCTTGACAATATGTTCTGAGAAATGAGTCCTTAGGTGATTTTGTCATGGTGTAAACCTCACAGAGTATACTCAGACAAATCTAGATAGGATAGCCTACTACAACCTAGGCTCTCTGGGAGAGCCTCTTGCTGCTAGGCTACACACTTGTATAGTATGTTGCTATAATGAATACTGCAGGGAATTATAGTACAATGGTATTTGTGTATCTAAGCATTTCTAAATAGAGAAAAGTCACAGTAAAAATATGATTAAAAAATTTTTTAAAAAAATAGTACATCAGTATAGGCCACTTAACATGAATGGACCTTGTGGGACAGAAAGTTGATCTGGCCGAATCAGTTAGTGAGCGGTGAGTGCATGTGAATGCCTAGAACACTACAGTGCACTATTATAGGCTTTATAAACACTGTACAGTTAGGCTACACTAAATTTGTTTTTAAAAAGTTCTGTCTTCCATAAGAAATTAGCTTACCAAAACCTTTTTACTTTATAAACTTTTAAATTTTTTTAACTTTTTGACTTTTTTGTGATAACACTGAGCTGTAAACAAAAATACATTGTATAACTGTACAAAAATATTTTTGTTCTGTATATTCTTATTCTACAAGCTATTTTCTATTATTTATTTATTTATTTTTGAGACAGAGTTTCACTCTTGTCACCCAGGCTGGAGTGCAATGGTGCAATCTTGGCTAACTGCAACCTCTGCCTCCTGAGTTCAAGTGATTCTCCTGCCTCAGCCTCCTGAGTAGCTGGGACTATGAGCACGTGCCACCACACTCAGCTAATTTTTTGTATTTTTAGTAAACACGGGATTCTGCCATGTTGGGCAGGCTGGTCTTGAACTCCTGACCTCAGCTGATCCACCAGCCTCGGGCTCCCAAAGTGCTGGGATTACTGGTGTGAGCCACCGTGCCCAGCTTATTTTCTATTTTTAAACTTTTTTATTTTTTTTTTTAACCTTTAAACTTTTTGTTAAAAACTAAAACACAAACACATATATTATCCTAGGCCTGTAAAGCGTAAGGACCTTCAATATCATTGTCTTCCACCTCCACATCTTGTCTCACTGGAAGGTGTTCAGGAGCAAAAACATGGCTGGAGCTGTCACCTCCTATGATAACAATACCTGATTCTGGAATCCTTGCTGAAGGACTGGGCCAAGGCTGTTTTACAGTTAACTTTTTAAAAGCTATAAATAGAACACACTCTAAAATAACAAAATATAGTAAATATAAAAACCAGTAAGATGGTCATTTATTATCATTTTCAAGCAATATGTACTGTACATAATTCTATGTGCTATACTTTTATATGACTGGCAGTGCAGTAGGTTTGTTTACACCAGCAACACCACAAGCCAGTTTCCAGTGTGCAGTAGATTTCGATGAATAAATGTTAAATATCTATAAACAAAGTAAGATGTGTAGATCAGTAGAGTGACCACATGTGGAGAAAATGGACTAATGATAAGGGAGACATAATCAAGCATGATGACTACGAGAGGAGGAGCAATTCTGGTGGTGAAGCCAGATGAGCATTTCATTTTTAGACATATTCATGGGTACTGGTGTAGCCATAGAGAAGCCTTTGAATACTGGGGCCTTAGAAGAGAGGTGTGAATTCAAGGTAGAGTCAAAAGATAGTAGTAGTTGTAATTACAGAAATAGGTGCCCTCACCTGGAAAGAGCTTACTTGGTGAATAGAGACGAGCACTTGGTAAGGAACCCCAGGGAGCCCCACTATTCTGGGTGCACATGGGGAAGACTGAAAGAAAGGAAGACTGAAGAAGAGCTGAGGAAAAACCTTCAACCAAACAATAGGCATGATTGATATCATGGAAGCCACAGGTTAAGTTATTTCAATCCTTTTAGATAGCTTCATATTCCAGGATTTTAGCTCTTTCTATAAACATTAGGACTCAGGAGCTCTCCATGAGGCATTACAACATTTCCCTGATGGATGCCCTTTTCAAAAGCTGCCATGTTCCTCTGGGATTTTATCTGTCTTGGTCTCTGGGTATCCTTGGGCCCCATCTTTCATTATTCTTTCCCTAGGTTTCACTAAGCAAATTTCTTCTGTCTCATGTTTAATGTTATTAAAATTTAATGTGGTCCAGAGACGATACTTTAACTCTAAAATTTTCTCTATTCCAAGGCCAGTAGAAAAGTTATCAGACTACACAATTAAAGTTGCCTGAGATGCCTTCATTCAGGGCCAAAGTTCATTAGGTCCCTATAAACAGCGGGTCTTACCGCTGACATTCTTTACCTATCACTAGGTGTGAAACCACAGGCATGTACACATACTACATATACTCAGAAAGGAACTATTTGTTGTTTTGTTTTCTCAAAGCAAACCACATGACCTGGAGTAGCCAAGAATAGGTAAAACAGTGTGGAAAGCTGGATTGCTGAAAACTATTTTATTAGGAAACTTTACTGACTGTATGGAAACAAATGCGGTTGTAAAATAAATTTGAAGCAGATTGTGAGGAAGAAGGAAAGAGGTATTCTCTGGTGGCTTATCTGCTTGTTCTGAATAAAGACGTTCTTAGAAACCTGTGAACCGAGAATCTGTTGTATAGTTTCAGTTGATCCTAGTGGAATAGAAGACTATTATCAGTGAAAACAAAAACCATGCTGCCACTCTTACTCCAAATGTGCAGGGTGTTCTTCCTTACTTCACCACTGGGATTATTACACAGTAATTCTTGATCATTATAAAAGATTTTTGAGTATCATATATACAAGCACTGTGCCAATAGCCAAATGATAATAGCCAGAAACACTCTGTGAAGACTCAGCTGCTGGTTCCAAATGAAATTTGCCATCATTCTTGGAATTCTATCTTTATCTGCCTAATTCAGTGACTAAAGGAATTAGAGAGAGTACCACAGAAAGAGCTAGGTAATTAAATAACTTTACACAATCAAAATGATTCCTATTTGAACCAAGCTTTTTATTGTTGTTATTCCTTCCTAACTCCTCTTTTCACCCCATCTGTATATTTGCACAGAGCAGCTTAACAAAGCAAATTACAGGAAATGAGTTTGGCAACAATATAGGAGAAACAGAATTAGAGGAAAATGGATAGTGACTAAAGAAACTGTCCAAATGGTTTCTTTTTTTATTTAAAAGGACAAGGTCAAATGAAATACCTTACATTTATCGTTATATGAAACCAGGAGACAAATTTGGACTCAGTAGGCAGGAAATTAGACACTGAATTCAGGTATTGTTAATGTGACTTTCATACTTGAGTATCAGCTCATCGTTATAAAAGTCACCTCTCTGCTTCTCCTGGAATTCTAGCTTTTATGACATTTTTGCTGAGCTATCCCTCTAGTCATTTATTCATTCATCCTAATATCTATGGCAGCACAGAGGCCACATCACAAGGCACAGTCTTTCTGCTTCTGTAAATGAGCTCAGCCACTTCAAAAGCCACTCCCTTTGTTCCTTGATTTCTTTTTGAGCTCCTAGCAACCACCATTGTGTCAGATTCTAAATTTAGATGCATTTTGTACATCTCTCTGAATCTCTAAATTATACCCCGTCAATGCACAGCTGAGATTAAACCGTGGTTCTTCAGTCAGGGTAGAGCTAACTACTGTACACATTTTTTTATGCATGGAAGCCTTATTAAAGTAGATGCCTAGAAAGAAAACGGCAAAGCTGAGATCTGTTACAAAAGGTGGAGCTACTAAGTCAGGCATTTGTTACTTTTGGAATATCCCTCTTTCTCTTCACTGCCCGTATAAATTCTTCACAGTAAATTCTAGAGATTGCATACTTAATTTCTCAGCACTTCCAATGCAAATAATAATTTCTAGTTAGATCGGTTCATGCAACCTGGTAATTAAATTTAGGTGAGCTCTGTTCATAAAAACTTAAGAAGGCAATTGGTCTACACAGGATTTTTGAAGAAGTGTTCCTCAACATTCAAACCTGTAGAAGGATGATGGCAGTTTTTGATAGATTTTACCTCCTTTGCGTGGGCTTTCACAGCCCCCTAAGAGGAGAGAGGATGGGAAGCAGTGACGCTAAATTGAAAACCTGAAGGGATTGGTATGTTACGCACCAACAAAACTGTAAAAGACAAGAGGTGGGCTGGATGTGCTGCCATATGCCAGCTGAACTCTGAAAATGTCTACACCAATGGCATTCATTATTATCTCAACTTCCTTTTCAAGGTTTATATGTAAGAAATTACTGTGCATCCTTCATCTTCTTACCTCTAGATACATCATGATAGTCTAAAATGTCTGCAAGATGAGAGTTTCTCCTATTTTTAAATTTATTCAAGGAATAAATTCTTAGGCCTTTAATAAGAACTAATTTCAGTGTTTCTACATTCAAAGAAATGAAAAACTCACACGCAATTTCTTGGATCATCTCATTTGAGCAGGTAATTATGAACCAGAGGTTAAGAATAAATTTTCTGGAAACCTGGCAGCATAGCCTTTAGAGCAATGATAACAACAAAGCTCCTCCTTCACATTGTTGCAAGTGTTCTTGTTCTTGTTAGTTGCTCTGCAAATTCATAATGTGTAGCAAATAGCAAACACTCTGTAAACATGTACTGACTAAAGGAATTTTGAAATAAATGCACATTGAACACTAAGGCAACCAGGAGTACATTTATGAACATACAGGCAGTCCATGTCTTAGGTTCTACCTCTGAGCCTCTTAAAACTCAGCTGAGGCTTCCTTCCAGGCCAGCATCAAGTCCAACAGTGACTGCTTGCACCTTCAATATTACATCTTAAGGTGTTTGTTCTCAATCTAATAGCCACAATATCTTCATTTTTTCCACATTCAACATATATTTATTGAGTTTATGTTATATGCCTATACTTTCAAATTGTAATTTGAAAATTACAATTCCAAATAATTCTTGTATACATAGAGACTTGTATACAAAGAATTCTTGTATACATAGAATTGTAATCTTTGAAAATTATAATTCCAAAGAATTCTTGTATACATAGAGACTCATGATCATAACCTAATAAGCAAAGCTTTGATGAGATTAAGATGTCAAATGGAGCCAGCTACACTTAAGACATGATAAGCCTATGAGGTTGTGTGGGGACTCTTTTTCAAGAGCCTGTATTAGGTATCTCAGTTGAACTAATGACAGAAAAATCAACTGTGTCAGGGAAGCCTGGACAAGCTTTACAGAAGGGAATATGGTTAACCTCATCTCCAATGATGAGTGGGAACTTCCTAAGGGCTGGATTGAGGAGGGATAATCCAGGTTCTAGAAAAGTAGCATAGGCAGAGACACGGAAATATAAAATCTCCCAGTGAATGACATATTTGTGACTCACTATGGCTGAAGCATAGAAAATATGTAGGAAGTGTTTCTGGAAGATGAAATCTTATGTGATAGATTGAGAAGAGCCCATGCTGAATTTGAAATTCAGAAATAACAGAATTACATTACTTTTAATGTCAGTTAGGTTAAAAACTATGTGTAAGAATGCTTTTTATATTCTGTTTTTGAGGAATTTGTCTTGTTTTAGATTAACTCGGAAGCTGAGTTAATCTAAAAGCAAAGATTTGAGCAAAAGGGAGTAAAAGGAGACTTTTATTTTTAAAATATTATATCATTGTTTTCTTATTTTTTAAGGTTATCCCAGAATACCACCTATAGATTCCAGGCCAGTGAAACAGCAAAACAAGGCAGCTGTGTTTGTTATCATGCTAGTTACCCCTTTGAGTACGTGTAGACAAATTCCAGTTGGGAATTCTATGAGTCAGTGTAAAATTCACATTTAAAAGTTCTCCCCAGAAGACACAGAATTCTGGCTTCCTGAGCAAATGACAAAGTGGGCTGTGATGGCTGGAGTAAACCCTGCAAAAACTAAATGTGAGTACTGGCAGGTGGATGTCACTGCAGTGGGAGGGCAGAAGGGTCTAGGACAAGGTACCAATGTCAACTAACATAGGGGAGGATTCCAAGGATACACTGATAGGGGAAAAATGCTGCTTATGTTTTTACAAACCTGTCACCACAACTAGAAAAATATTTTAAGACATATTAGAAGTTCACTAACTTTGAATTTTATGTTCCTCTACATTGTAATCTTTTACTGTTTTTGAAGAATTTTTCACTTATTTTCATTTTTATTTGATTGTCATATAACCTTTGGATATACGTAAGGCTGATGGAATCATTTTTGTGCTACAGATGAAGGAATTGAGTTTAGAGGAATTAAACACTTAAATGGCTTATATGACTATAGTTAAAATGAAGTTCTGATTTCCACTGCTGCAAAAGAACATTTAGCTTATCTAGGTCAAACTCAAGCTAAAATTTTTATTGCAATTCAGAAACAATCCAAATATTATTGCCAGTTATGTTTCTATCAAGTAGAAAGATACTATGCAGGGAATTGTATCCTTTGGGGAATGTAAATAGTTCTTGGCCATAAATGCTCTCTACAGAGAGCAGACCTGAAGACTTGAGTTGGGAAAGCTGAATTATGATGGGTAGGGACTCCAGCTTGAGAGAGGAGTCATGTTATTGTAGAGAAAGGTGAGTATTATGGAAGCTGGAGTTGAGTTTCTGTTGGTACTTTATGTGTTGCAGAGTTACAAAGTAGATTGGGGGTTATTGCAACTAGGTGATGAAAAACATTGAATAGATGGGTTTAAGTAACCAGTGGGTCAAAAACTAGGTATGCAAACTGGACCAAAAAGACCCATTGCAAAGATGAGATTGGTGATCAAAGATTTGCAGTATGAAAAATAAATCAAAATATACCAAAAATATATGACATATTAGAAGGCTAGTCATTAGATAATTAGTCTGGGTAGCAGGAAATGGTAGATTACTCTGTAGGAAGAATCAAAACCTGGGTAGTAGTATGATCATCTGCTGTTAACAGAATTTTATATTCTAATGCTTTATCACCTTTGGGAAGCTTCTTAAAAGTCTTACTGCTCCAGAAGGAACTAATTCTATGAAACGGCATTTGGGAAGAAAATGGTATAAAATGTTAAAAAATTTTTAGGTATTTTGTTTCATTGAAAATATGTCATATAGAAAAGAAATACACCTAAAAAATGACTGCCAGTTGCAAACATACATTGCATTTTTAATGAGAGAGAAGATGTTAGCAATGCATTTCAAATCCATTATGAGCAAGAAAACATTCAGGGCAGACCTAAGCTCCAGCCAGTGGCTTTTATCTGTAGCACTCAAAGACAGTACAAGTCTTGTGAGAGGAGCATTCTAAGGCAGTTGTTACAAAGTTGCTCTGTTCATTCTGAAAACCATAAAAGTACTCTCTGTAGCATACTTTTGACCTACTTCAGTTCAGATGGCATTATAATTTTTTTAATCACTGGGAGAGAAACCTTTAGCTTAGGACTTAAAAAAGATAATAAAAGGATTACTTGAAAATTATTTAACTCAGACCATAAAATTAATTATTCATAGTTCATACAACAGCTTAAACATGAATAAACAATACATTATCATGAATATGCATGTTGATTCTGATGCTAACCTACAATCTGTCTTTACCATGGAATTGGTGAAAGCCTTAGGTAGTTTGTGGTAAACATTAATCTTCTTTTTGGTCTGGTTTGACTGTCAACTCCTGCTTCCTTTGGTCTGATTCTTGGCTATTCACTCATTCTTTTTCTGTCCCCACACATTCTGTGCAATCCTTGTTAGAATACTCATGCCATTCTTCATCTAAGTTTTCTAAAAAATTGCAGAGAACTGTTGGTAATTACTGTCTGTAATTGATCAAAGGTCATCATTAGCTATCCTGTACATCTCTACATCTGTCTTATTTGTCTATTTTGCTTCAGTCAGCTTCATTGCTCTCTTTCTTCCTTCACTTGTCCTCTCCTCTGCTACTGGTGCTGGTGAAAGCCAAGAGGCCTGAGATGTACACAGAAAAAAGGCTCCATCTACTGTATTTTTGAGTTGCTAGTATCTTTCCTTTTGACTGTATATCTTTCAGGATGATTTTATCTCCTTGTATAGCCTCTGAAAAATGTATTCAACATACAACTATAAAACATACATTCTTTATATGTGCATTACAAAAATTTGTTTGTCTTCCCTGGTTGCATAACTTTGTGGGAAAAGAGATTAATGCCTAAGTTTTGGTACACAAGTAGCATTTCTCTAATTTGATACAATCCAACAATTTTCTTCCACTGTCTATATGCATTGTTATTTCTAAGGAACAACTTCAAAATTAGCACTCTTTCCCCCAACCCTCACCCCAGTTAGCTCAGGATTCTATTATTTAACCCAGTTTGTGTTGATCTCTTCCTAAACGCAAGTGGGAAGGCAGAGAGCTCCATGTTCTGTTGATTTCCAAATTCCTTTTAGTTAATAGAGATGTCACACTCAGAGAAAGATACTTTATTAGGGAAAAGTTCAAGTTCAGTTTAGTTGGAAACCAGCAAAGTAGTTCACCTTCAGTTAGGCCATTACTCAAAAAGACAAACCCAAATTCATAGCTAAATGAAAGATTTTGTCTTCATTACGTGTCAAATTTTGGTTTGCACCTTGATGGTATGGATCTGCCCCCAATTGACACAAGGTTGCTGGATAGAATCAGTGCTTTCAGAAGACTGATTCCTTGATTAAGAGGTTATAGTATAATGGTTCCATGGCACTATCACTGGGAAAATTTTTGCTTTTGTTCAGCCACGGTGTTTAACTTTGAAGTGAGCATGGATCCTTAACGTATATTTTAAGTCCTGTTTCAAGTTATAATACCAAAGAATAGATATCTCTGGATTCTAAGTTGCTTGTATTTTCTCTCCACAGCCCTGGGGGCGTATCTTGTGAAGTTCAGAATAAGTTAGCTTTGTCAGTGATTTCTTTCTAAGGTTGTCTCTGGCTTCCAGATTCCCATTTGATCCACATTTCATCTTCCTTGCCCCCAGGCCCAACTTGGTATAATCCCTTCCTTCACATTTCCCTGTCATGGACATAACATAAAATAAATGACCTCTTCACCCTCCTTCACTTCTATTTTCTTTCTTGGCTTTGATCATTCTAATTCCACTATCTGATTCTTCTGTATATTAGTGATGACAGAGTTCAAATAATGGGAAGACAGGAATTTGGCCATGTAAAGGCTCTCTTTCCTGTGTTTAAAAGTGTCTTTGAGGTTGACAAGTCAAGTCAGAGCTCAATGTTTTCAAACTGAATAGCAAATTGAAAAGGGGTCAAAGGATAAAAAATCTAGCACAAATAGTATGAGTTTATGCATTTTGAATGTATCAATGCCTTGGACACAAAGTACAAGACTGATAGATGAAGCTCCTGGTATGGATAAGGAGATAATTCCAGGAAATTTGACTTTCATATTGAATGCTTTTTATGAAACAACCGAAAATAAAGGCAAAAGATAAACTGTACTAAGGAGAACAGGTAGCTGAGGGACAACCTTGAACTGGTTTCTCAAAAGCCATGAAGTTGCTCTGATATCTTTCAGAGGATGTCTAAATAAATGTCTATCAGATAAAAAAAAATTGCACTGTACAATCTTAATTAAAGTTTTAAAAAATATTTTTAATGTTTATATTGAAGTATCAGATTCAACTTGAGTCATTCTATCCTATGACACCTTTTAACAATTTAACCTATTATGTCTTGGTCTATCTGGATCTGAAAAGATTTATCCAAAATGAAGCCAGTGGAAGCTCAATCATAAATTATTCCCAGTGGTGTCAAACAAAATGATGGTTTATCTAATAATATAGAACAGTAGTAATTTACATGTCTGAATCTTAGGACTTCAGAATTACAACTCTCAGTTATTTTGAAGTTAAGAAGTCTTTCTGTATTGCAAATTTCAAAAGAGTAAAAACACTTAAAAATTTTTGGATTCTGAAGCTTAAAGCCAATAAAATAAAAGCAGAAAAATAGGTATTAGGGTGGTACAGAAGTAATTGTGATTTTGGCCATTATTTTAACTTCTGCACCAGCTGAATACATTTTTGTGAAAGGGCTAATATGAGAAGGAAAAGATAAGACTTTGACCACCTCCATACTAATTGCTTATAAAATCAAAATCTTGAAGACAGGTTTTTTTGTAAAATCCAAATATCAGCAATGATTATTAATGTAAATCAATAAACGAATAAATAAATAATCAATGTAGAGATGAGGGATTATGTTAACTTCTCTTCCTGGGTTCACGAGGGGTGTGGTTTCAAAAGCAAGAACTTCCCCAGGCCATACCTCCACCCACCTCCCCATCTGGGAAAGTTGTCTAACTTTCCCTGGTGCACACTAGGTAAAATTCCAGGTGAGCTTCCTTAGTTCAGAAAGCCCGCCAAAAGCCCTGGGGGAGGGGCTCTGTTGTGGGCCCAAGCAACCAATCTGGAATCAAAGTCAAAAATCAATCACTCCAGAGGAAGTTTGAAAAAACTCCTCTCACTCGACAAAAACATGAATGGGCGGGAATAACTTCAAAGTTAAAACCCCACTGCACCTTACCTGCCTGGATTTCCCTCTCTGGGAGCCCCTCCCACACTGGGAGCTCTCTCTAATTCTCTCTCTTTCTCTCTCTACCTAATAAATCACTCTCTGAAAAGCACTTTGGGTCCAATATTTATTTAACCGGTAAGCTCACTGTGCTGCCAGGGCCTTTCCCCAAATCCTGGGGCCAGGGAGCCCAAGAACCTCAGACACATCAAATGGTGGCAGGGAGTTGAGCCCTATCCTGTCTTGACACCTGGTTACAGAGAAGCTCCCCACTGTCCACTGTTGTGTCTCCAGTCTCCTCTCTGCCTTCTCTATTCTGCTCTCTGCAGAGGCTGACCAGTTTAGACTCAGCAAATTACCTCCTTGGCCTCTGTCTTGGCACCAGGTTTTTGAATACAGAGCACTCAGAAGAGTTTGGGAAATGGGAGTAGAGTGAAGTCAGTGTCCTTAACTTCCTAGCACACTCTCTTCAGGGTTACCAATGGCTGACTGTTTTCCATAACAGAAGGTAGCTCTTAGCAGCCTGTATATTAAGGTTTCTCTTTTTTTTGGCTCTGTTTTTCTGTCTTGAAGTTCTGATCATACTCTTCTTACCTTTATGTCTTCAGGGTAGTAACAGAACCTTGTTACTAGTCCCCAGGGAATGCTATGATCATTTTCTTGCACCTGGCCACACTTTTTAAGTAATACTTTTATTAAACTCTCCTTAAGTTACCCAGATTGGATATGCCATCTCTTTCTTGCCAAGACCCTGAAGGATACAATAGCTATTGGATAGATGAGTGGAATCACTCCCAATATTTCAGCTTATTAGCTATGTACACTTAGGCAAATGATTCCGATTATTTAAGCCTCACCTTTCTCATATGTTAATGAGGCTAATCATCCCTATTTTTAGCAGGCAGAATCACTGACCCTCAAAGAGATCTACCTCTAATCCCCCAAACCTGTGAATTGTTATAAGCCATGTTGAGGGTAAATTAAGATCGAAGTTGGGATTAAGGATGCCAATCAACTGACTTTAAGTAAGGGAATTGTCCTGGATTATCTAAATGGGTCCAGTGTAATCACAAGGTACTTAACTGTGGACAAAGGAGGCAGAAGAGTTAGTGTCAACATTATGCAGTGTGAGAAAGACTTGACTTACCTTTTTCTGCTTTGAGGATGGAGAGAGGGGCCACAAGCTGAGAAATGTAGGCCACAAAAAAACGCATTCTTTCCCACAGACTCCGAATGGAAAACAGCCCTCCTGAAACTTTCATCTTAGCCCATTGAGAGTCCTTTTGGATTTGTGAACCCTGGAAATGTAAGATAATTTTTTGTCAGTTTAAACCACCAAATTTCTGGTAATTTGTTACTGCAGCAATGAAATACTAATATGCTATTTTACTGTCTTGTTTTGAGAATTAGATGAAATAATATAAATCCTCAAGTTTCGGAACATGAACACTGGAGTTATATGGATATAGGTCTGTGTTTTGAGCCTCTGTATATCTAAAAGTAAGTGTTATCTTAAGATTTATGGTATTACTTCTCATACAATCAGTATTTGTTTGAGAACTAAACTTGTTCTAAAATGGATTTTTGTTTCTATGAATATTTCAACAGGGAATGCCTTATTTAGTTTTGACAAGTTACCTCTATGCTAGCTGTTTTCAGACTCAAAAATATCCCCCTTATTGTAGAGTTGGCAACAATCAAAGACAGACAAAGGCTGTTGGATGTGTACACTTGTGATAATTACCACACTTCAAATTGTTTGCATAGGACCATGTTTATTCAAATTGACTCTTTAATTGCCAGGCAATGAATACAGAATGGAGGACCATATTAATTTATGGCCATAGATGGATTTTAACTCAGGGTTTGTGTTTATAAATGTACATTTCTTCCACAGTAAGCAGGATGTGCAGACATGTAGGAGGTCTAACCCGCTGCTGAATACTTGGACCCTCAGGGCCTGACTACAGAGGCTGGATGGACTTGCCTACTGTGTGCAGGTCCAACTCCTGCTTGGCTTCCTGCACTGAAGTCACTATCTTTTGGGCTGACATCCAATTTTGGCATCATTTATCTACATGAACAGGTGCTCCCATAAAATGAGCTTCATAAAAAGACAAATGCTATGGCAGAGCTCAATGATTTCTCACTTGTTGTTTGTATAGAGGGTATGTTTGGAGGCAGGCAGGTTTTCTCCACAGGCTTAAGAAGCTGAACAGAGAAAATACAGAAACCAACATATTCTAGTGCAAAATAGCTTAAAAATCTAGAAGGTTTTATTTTAAATAACTTTTTTAAATCACACAAATTCCCCTAATCCTTTAATATGATTTATCTTACATTTCATGGTATCAGAGGTTGTGTCAGCATGTATTTAATATTTGGCACAGTATTAGAATAAAAGGGCAATGGGTAGAATGTATTTAAAAGTGATTAGGGTGGGGCATGCAGGATGGAGTGAAGGCTGGAGCAAAGAGTTGAGGTTTGTCAAAACGCAAAACAACATATTTAATTCAAATCGAATGTTTCTGGAGCTCTGACATTTGCCAAGGTATTGGAATGACTACTGAATAGATAAATCTCTGGAAAAAAGTTCATTAATAGAGGTCAACATTTAAGAAGAAACAAAATCATAGTTTACCTAATTATATAGAACAGCAGTAATTTATATGTTTGAATCTTAGGACTTCTGATTGGTTCAACTCTCAGTTATTCCGAAATTAAGAAGTCTTTCTGTATTGTAAACTTCTGGAGAATGAAAGCACTTCCAAATTTTTTTTCTCTAGAAATCTCTTATGAATTTCTGAGGCCTAAAGGACCCTAGTAGAGTAGAGGATCTATCTAATGTGAATAAATGCTCATTTTCCAAGACACAGCTTGCTCATCTCACCATACCAACTGAAAAGGCTAGATTCCCTTAAATTCTAAGAGAACAATGCAGTGTCTTAAAGGCAATGGACACTTATAAAATACATATAATATATCCTTATAGTACCATCTCCTCACTGTTAATTATCACAAAGTTAAAATATTATCTCTTAGGGAAAAAACAAAATGAGAAAGAACTACTAGTTTATTTTAAAATAAATGTCCAAATTTTACTTTAAAAATTGTGTAATTTTTATATTAATAAGGATAAAATGTAAAATCAAACATAAAAAAGAACACATATCTCCATTTACGTCATTCACATAAACAAAATGTTACTGTATAGGCAGCTATATGATGTAAATGTGGCTTCATTTGAATTTTATATGAGTTTTGATGTTTTACATGATGTATCATGTGGTTGGAGTCTACTTTTTATGTACTAGTAAATTTAAAGAAACTGATGCTTTTCTTTTGAATTTTTTGATGTGTAAATGGAATATGTAGCATAACTTGCCCCTCCCAGAATTATTTAATGGCAATTAGGATGATAAATTAAAAACCAGTAAGTCTTTGCTTAATGTTTTCAATCAGTTCTTGGAAACTGTGACTTTAAGCAAAATCACATATTAAAAAAACAAGTTTATCACAGATTAATTGATATAATGACAGTTAAGTTCCTAAGGCAAATTTCTGGCAAAAAAAAAAAAAAATCGTCACACTTCTAAACAAAACTGAAACACTTCTAATATTAAACATTGAAATAAATGTGAACTATACAATCCTTTAAGGAAGGGAAATAAAAATAATATAATTCTTTACCCAACTGTTGGTGCATCTGTGAGTAATGGTGATTTTAGTAGTGGTAGGTTAAATCAAGGGGTAAATGTTTACAAAGTGAAAATTTCAAGGCATACTTCTTACCACTGGGTAATTCAAAAACAACCACCAATGTGATGAGCTCCCTGATCCCTAATGTACTGTATTATTTATTGTCGTGCATTTGTGTGATCATTGTATACTTCATGGATTTTTATTTTACAGTAATGTGAGTTCATTCATTTATCCTTTTTCCAATCCACTTATTCTAATTCAGTGTTGAGGTGGCTGGAGCCCATCCCAGTAGCTCAGGACAGAAGGCAGGAACCAACCCTGGACAAGACGTCATCTCATTGCAAAGCCCACTCATACACATCTACTGATACAGTTTAGGTCTGTGTCTCTGCCCACATTTCATGTGAAATTATAACACCAGTGTTGAAGGTTGGGCCTGGTGAGAATTAATTGGATCATGTGGGTTGATTTCCCCTTTGGTGCTGTTCTCCTGATAATGAGTGAGATCTCATGAGTTCTGGTTGTTTAAAAGTGTGTAGCACCTCCCACTTTGCTCTCTTCCTTCTGCTCTGGCCATGTAAGATGTGCCTGCTTTCCCTTCAACTTTTGCCATGACTATAAGTTTCCTTAGGCCTCCCCAGCCATGCTTCTTGTGCAGCCTGTAGAACCATGAGTGAATTAAACTTATTTTCTTTATAAATTACCATTCTTGGGTAGTTCTTTATAGCAGAGTGAAAACAGACTAATACAGAAAATTGGTACCAGGCAAGTTGGGCATTGCTATAGAGGTACATGAAAATGTGGAAGCAGCTTTGGGACTGGGTAATGGGCAGAGGTTGGAACAGGTTGGAGGGCTCAGAAGAAGACAGAAAGAGGAGGGAAAGCTTGGAACTTCCTTGAGACTTGTTAAATGGTTGTCACTAAATGTTGATAGTGATATGGAAAGTAGAGGCTAGGCTGAGAATGTCTCAGATGGAAATAAGAAACTTATTGGGAACTAGAATAAAGGTCACTCTTGCTTGCTATGTTTCAGCAAAGAGACTGGTGGCATTCTGCCCTGTTCTAGGGATATACGTAGAACTTTGAACTTGAGAGTGATAATGTAGGCTATCTGTTGGAACAAATTTCTAAGCAGAAAAGCATTCAAGATGTGGTCTGGCTGCTTTTAAAAGCCTATTCTCATATGCATACACAGAGATATGATCTGAAAATTGAACTTATATTTAAAAGGGAAATAACATAAAAGTTTGAAACATTTGCAGCCAGTTTATGTGGTAGAAAAGAAAACTCATTTTTAATGGATAAAGAGAAGCAGGTGGCAGAAATTTGCATAACTAAAAGAAAGGCAAGTACTAATAACCAAGACAATGGGAAAGGCCTCAGAGCCATTTTAGAAACCTTCACAGCAGCCCCTCCCATCAGAAGCCTAGAGGCATAGGAGGGCAGAATGGTTTTATGGGCCAGACCATGGGCCCTGCTGTAGTGTGAAAACTCAGGACATGGTGCCCTGCATCACAGCTGCTCTAGCTCCAGCCATGGCTAAAAGGGGCCCTGGTACAATTCCAGCCATTGCTTCAAAGAGTGGAAACCATAAGTGTTCGCAGCTTCCAGGTGGTGTCAAGCCTATGGGTGCACAGTGTGCAAAAGTTGAGACTTGGTAGCCTTCACCTAGATTTTAGAAGATGTATGGAAAAGCCTGAATGTCCAGGCAGAAGCCTGCTGTGGGGGTGGAGCCTTCAGGGGAAACCCCTACTAAGGCAATGCAGAGGGGAAGTGTGAGTTTGGAGCTCCCATACAGAGTCCCACTGGGGCATTGCCTAGTGGAACTGTGAGAAGAAAGCCACTGTCCTCCAGACCTCAGTATGATAGATCCAATGAGACTTTGCACTTTGCACCTGGAAAAGTTGCAGGTAGTCAACACCAGCCTGTGAAATCAGCCATTGAGGCTGTACCCTGCAGAACCTCAGGTGCAAAGCTGCCCAAGGCCTTGACAGCCCACCTATTAGAGATCAGTCTGTCCTGGACGTGAGACATGGAGTCATGGACATTATATTGGAGTTTTAATATTTAATTACTGCCGTGACGGGTTTTGTACTTACACAAGGGCCTGTAGCCTTGTTTTGGCCAAGTTATCCCTTTTGGAAAGGGATTATTTACCCAATGCCTATATCCCCATTTTATCATGGAAGTAACTAACTTGCTCTTGATTATCCAGGCTCATGGGTAGAAAGGACTAGGCTTGTCTCACATGAAGCCTTGGACATTTGAGTTAATGTTGGAATGAGTTAAGACTTTAGGGGGCTTTTGGGAAGGCATGTTGTATTTTGAAATGTGAGAAAGACATGAGATTTGGGAGGAGTCAGGGGCAATTGCTATGGTTTTAGTCTGTGTCCCTGCCCAAATCTCAAGTCAAATTGCTGTCCCCAATGTTGAAGGTGGAGTTTTGCAGGAGGTGATTAGATCAAGGGGATGCATTTCTCCTTTGATGCTGTTCTTATGACAATAAATGAGCTCTCATGAGATCTGCTTATTTAAGAGTGTGTATCACTCTCCAACCCCCTCACTCCCTTCCTTCTTCTCTGGCTATGAAAGACATGACTGCTTCATCTTTACCTTCTGCTATGATTGTAAAGTTCCTGAAGTCTCTCTAGCCATGTTTCCAGTACAGCCTGGGGAACCATGAGCCAATTAACTTCTTTGCTTTATAAATTACCCAGTCTCAGGTAATTTTTTAATAGCAGTGTAAGAACAGAATAACACATACACAGTCACACAGACTGGGACCATTTAAACATGCCCATTCACCTAACATGCACAGTTTTGGTATGTGTAAGGAAACCAGAGAAAACCCATGCAGACATGTCAAGAATGTGCAAACTCCACACAGTTTTTTATGAGAATTAGTGTTTTTTTTTTTCTTTTTGGTCACCAATGATATAAGGAAATGACGCTGAATGAAACTGTGTTATTTGAAGATCTGTTGTACTGAAAATCTTTTCTTGCTCCAATATTTTTATCTCCAACCACTGTTACACATCCATTACAATTCATCCTTTTCTTAAAGGGCTGCTGGTGAAGTCTACCAGAGCTAATATCAATTCCTATTTAAGGTAAATAAAAGTTTAAAGTTGCCATATATAGGACTGCTGTAAGTTAATTTACAATAGAAGCCTTTTTTGGATAAAAAGCAAAACAGTTATTTGTACAGTTATTTGTATATTCTATTAATATAATGCCTTATATTAGTAGTTAAATACCCTTAGAATAACGGTAAATAAATAAATGTCCAGAAGCCTGTAGTCACAAGAATGAAACTACTTATTTTATCTTCTAATTTTAGTATTTAGGTGTAATGATGTCACATACAGTCTTGTTAAATCAACCTTAACTGGAGGAACATTATAAATTTTATATTTTATACCTTATATTAATCCATGTATAAAATATGTTATGGAAATATATTATGGGGCCAGCCATAGTGGCTCATGCCTGTAATCCCAGCACCTTTGGAGGCCAAGGTGGGTGAATCGCCTGGGGTCAGGAATTCAAGACCAGCCTGAGCAACATAGTGAAACCTTGTTTCTACCAAAAATAGGAAAATTAGGTGGGTATGGTGGCAGGCACCTGTAATCCCAGCCACTAGGGAGACAGAAACAGGAGAATCACTTGAACCTGGGAGGCAGAAGTTGCAATGAGCCAACCACTGGACCCTAGCCTGGGCAACAGAGCGATACTCCATCTCAAAAATACATATATTTTATGGGCAGAGAGAGATAAGGGGAAAAGATAAGCTGAGTTTAGTATTGTTTATCTGAAAAGTAAAACTAGATTATTCTATAAAGATTTCCCCCAGATAGCAGCCTAGTCCCATTCTCTCTGTAAATTCTTCCTGATATTTTATGTCCTTTTAATTGAAGGAAAAACCGGCATGTCTGGTGTTTATGTTCATGTGTCTGAGCAAAAATCTCAGTCAGTGGCCACATGTTGGTACATATGAAAAATGATTTAATATGCTTAGATGAACTGTGATATAGTTCATTGAGAAAAACCATCACCGGAAACAGAAAAGTGATGTAGTTAGTGAGCATCTTTTCATCATAATCCCTCTTTGTGTGCATTAAAATAGCAATGAGATTGCATTGGAGATCTGTCTCTGGTATAATACCATCATAATGTAGTCATAGAACTGAAACTTAATAGTTTGTATTTCTTTTTAAAATTATATATATACATATTATACTTTAAGTTCTGGGGTACATTTGCAGATTTTGCAGGATTGTTACTGCTTCCTCTTCACCTTCTGTGGTATACACGTGATGATGGTTTACTTTTGTATTTATATGTACATATACAGTTTGTATTATATAGTTTGTATTTCTAACTATATTTGCTTCTTTTTCTGACTGCAGTATTTCCATGGGCACATGAAAATGATTAAAATTCTGATTATTAATATTAACCAACAAAAAAGAACATCTTCTAAATTAAAATTCAGTGAGAAACTGAATCCCATAACAGTATTCATTTATATTCAAAGAATGCTAATAATCATCAGTCTTTGTGCATGAGATCAAAAATTCAATCAGTAAATAACCTTAACAACAGAATCCAAAATGGGAAAAGCAAAATAGATTTTTTTCAAGATACCTACTTGCTGCTATTGATCAAAACTTGATCTAGGTTTATATACTATTAACATGCTATGCATGGGATTTCACAGATTTATCAATGTAAATGTATCATCAGCAAATGTTTTGGTAGTGTTTTCTGTTTGCTGTCTGTCATTCTTAGTTGCAACAGGAGCGAACATAGCAACTGTTTCTTTCTTTGTGGCGATAATCATACTCCAGAGAATTAGCAGCTTTAGGCAAGGAGGTGATGATTCATGCCTTGTTTATTTCCCAGACAAATGCAACTCATTTGCTAGCTTGAAGCACATAGGTACTTCCTACCCTGCTGCTTTCTTAGAGACAGCTTCATTGCCATCCATATTCAATATTATTTGCTTCAGGTTTGGGGTTTTAAGGCATTATTTCAGATATAAAGATGTCAAAAATATAATGATGCCAGAAAATATTACTTTTAAAAGTTTGTGAAATGGATGTAAAAGACTATACGGAAAAATACTGATTTATATTTCTTTTCTTTATCCCTTCTGAATTCAGGGGCTCAGTGTTAAGGAAGTTAGCGGGTTAGGGACCAAACCAGACTTGCAGAAATATCTGGAGTGTGTAAAACCAGAGAGAGAGGATCTTCCATTTGCTGTGAGGTCTTCTACAAAACACAAAGAAGAGGCAGGAATATCTTCCTCTTCCTGTGCATTAAATCTTACTGTTGTTCCCTGTAATAAACTATGCAAACATTTCCAGATTAAATACAGCCTGTTTCAAATTGAAACCTACCATTTGAGAGTCTGTCCTCATATTTGGTGCTCTCCCTCCCCCTCTGCCCATGGTTCCTATATCTTTCCGAAAGGCTCATACACAGTTCTCTCCCTTAGACTTCAGTGCCGGCTGCTTGACCACTGATCCCATTAGCTGTTATGGCTCTGTGATGTGAATTGCAAATATACACATAACCCACAAGGTATGTAAGTCACATTGCTCCAGACATAATTCTCACATTTGGTTAAAATTACTCCACAATTTTCATGTGATAGTTGATATAATAGATTTGTAAACATGATTATCACATAAAAATTTGATGGGCTTCATTAAAAAATCATAAACCAGTTAGAAACAGTTCAGCTCCTATGTATCCTTGTCTGCAAAGAGCGTCACCCCAAAGCTGGAAGGGTGAAGTTTCAGACCTAACCTTGCCTCTAGTGCCCTTTATGTAGCACCAGCTGGATCTCAATTTCGTTTCTGTCAAATGGAAAAGTTGGCTCAGATGTTTTGTTAGGCCCCTCAATCCAACTCCAGTACATTTTTTGTCAAGGTTTTGGTTAAGGGGAATTCATGCTTGCAGTTTATTTAAGATTAAACAAAACAAAACAAAACAAACCTTGTGTGCCTTAACATGAGATTATATGTCCTGAACATGGGTGGGTTTTTCTTTGAGTCTTTTTTATTTTTTATTTCTGAAGTATAGATAATATAAAGTAATCCATAGTAGCAATATTCCATTTTCAGATTATTGAATAGCTTTGATATAATTATATATGTGTTGTTATGAACATTTATCAGGTGTTGGAAACCAACAGTAAATTGTAATGGAAAAAAATTCCAGTCAGCTTGAAACAAGAAGTGACATCGTTTCAATAAATAAATGGATTCGTGAAATATATCTATCTACATGCATTTTTTGGTAGTGAGTTGTGGAAGACATGGAAGAGGAACTGGCTGGAAATAAGTACTGACACTACCACTGTGCCTACTTCCTTTCCAATTCGTAGCCAAGAGAATGAAAGGATTTGAGTTTAAGGAAACTCAATGAGGGTAAACAGGGCTTTAATTTGTATTTGGGGGTTTTTAAGAAGCAGATGAATGAATCAAATCATATTGGTAGGATCCTTTTTTATTTTATTTTACTTAATTTTAGTTTTCCATAAGTTATTAGGGTACAAGTGGCATTTGGTTACACAAGTAAATTATTTAGTGGTGATTTGTGAGATCCTTGATAGGATTATTTTCCCCTCTCTTTGGATTACTGGAAGCCCCTGTTAGTCTTGAATTGGGATATGTCTCCTATACCCAAATTCTCAAATGCTGCAAGTGATGGTTGAACAATAGCCACATGAGTGCTAGCTAGTAGAGTGATGATGTTAGTCACCATAGTTATTTTTACCTAAAGGGGTCCCGAAAAAAAATATGCGATAAAAGAATGCTAGTGTCTAGTTTTCTTATAGTTCATATGTATAAAGTAGCAAGTAAAAAATATGCTTAAATTCTGTGCTATTAAAATTCACCATTTTGTCTCTTATATGGGAAATCATGCATAACACACAATCTACATAAGCATACTAAAGTTTTACTTAGGTCTTAGGTTAACTGGTTTTGGCCAGAAGCCTAAGCAAAACTTTTATAACAAAGGGAAAAATCTATTTTGATCTTTAGGATCAAATATAAATTCAAGGCAGATTAGACTAATAGTGAGTTTAATAATGTTTTACTGTATATTTCATTAAATAAATACATTTTTATTATCAAAAATAACTATTCTGGAAACAGCTTGGGAATGGCATAATTATGGATATATAGATTTTAAACAGTTTGCAATTGTTCAAAATTATTATTGATAAATGCTAGCTAAAATAACCTAATAGGAAACACAAGGTGGCTTGAATTAAATAGAGCAAAAACAAAAACTATGATATGATATTCCACAGCTGATGGGTTCTGTAAATGCAAATTCATAGGAATGAATGTCATCTGTCCCCGGCCTAAAAACAAATCACTGAAAATGTGGGTCTGAACTCAGAAAAGGTAAAACTTGGTAGGTTACTGTTCAACTATGACCACTTTTAATTAATATTGATGAGAAAGTTTCTTTTTTTCTAATATGTCAAGAATTTTAAACCTAAAACAAGGTCATGAAAATTAATACTTTCTTTTATTTGAAATGGAATCTGTATAAAGGACTTTATCATTCTTAGAAGCCCAATTTACACAATTCACTAATTGTATATGACACAATTTTGAAAGGATTCTAAGAAGAGTAAGTGCACATGTATGTAATGTTTAATTCTTAAGAATATTATGGCCATTTGAAATAGAACCTAGTTGAGGGAGATCTTTTTTTTCTATTACAGCTTAAGAGGGAAAGAAGGAAACATCTATGAGAAAAAAATATTATGAGGTTTCAAGTTCATTCACTCATTCAAGTGTTCATTTAAATATTAGACATCACTATATGTGAACTATCCTAGCATTCTGTAGAGGGGTTTAGGTTGTTATAAAAGTTTCAGGACAGGATCAATCATGTCACTACCTTTTGGGTAGTTAAACATTGAAGTAAACTAGAATACTATTTCATATGTTCCCAACCCACTTAGAATCTCAAGGTATGGAATTCCTGCAATGTTTTCAGAATCATTACAACACACCAGAAGCAGTTTTCAGATTGCAAAATCATGCCAAATGTGGGTAACCTAATCAAATCCCCTGGTTCCATAGAGTTTACTTACTTATAAAATTTCTTGACTAATTAAAGTGATGTTAAAGGTATACTTTCTTTTCTTTTCTTTTTTTATGTAACCTAATTTAACTTTTCTTTGCTTTTTTTCGAGATGGAGTTTCACTCTTGTTGTCCAGGCTGGAGTGCATGGCATGTAATCTGGGCTCACTGCAACTTTTGCCTCCTGGGTTCCAGAGATTCTCCTGCCTCTAGAGATTCTCCTGCCTCAGCCTCCTGAGTAGCTGGGATTACAGGCACGCACCACAACACCCGGCTAAATTTTTGTATTTTTAGTAGAGATGAAGTTTCAACATGTTGGCCAGGCTGGTCTTGAACTTCTGACCTCAAGTAATCTGCCTGCATCGGCCTCCCGAAGTGCTGGGATTATAGGCATGAGCCACCGCACCTAGCCTGAGCCACCATGCCCAGCCTAAAACATTTTGAAGAAGATGCAATATTTAAAAATCAGTTTCAATTTAAAAAAATGTAAAACTTAGCACATACTTCTTGACTACTTATCATTTTATAATGTTACATGTCAGTTCAACCTTGGGTATTCTACCTTCTGAGAACTTACATAGAGAGATTAATGAGAACAAAAATCATGTCATTTCTCTTATGTAATACGTGTAACATAATTTTTCAGGTCAGTTATTATTAATTTTTGAGGGACATTTAAAAATAGACCTGGAAATACTCACTAAATTTCTGTGGTTGACTAGAGAACTCTTTGTAAAGAAAAAAACTGAGAAAGCTGTTATGCATGGCTCCAACATCTGTATCATGAGGATAAGCAAAATATTTTCAGAACTTTATTAGGATTTAGTTTATAAAAGCAGGCCAGTGTTGACAATATTTGAAATAAAGTTGTAAGTTTGAATCATTTTTGTAGAGTTTGCTTTAAAGTTTAATATTTAGCGTATGTTTTTCTTGATTCTCTATTATTGTCTGCGAAACATGTTTTTCTAGAACTTAAAGGGAAGAAGAGCCTCTCCAGTGTTCCCATTGCTGCAGGCCCCCTTCCTGGAGTATGCTCATTTTCATTTCCAGGATAGGGCTTCCTTCCTGGCTGTGTGATCTATGTTAATATTAATTTACCACTTCTCTGCAAGTATCACAAAGAAATATCATACTTAACAGTGTCTGATTCTGTCCTCCCAGGGACTTGGTAGTGCTACCATCTGGATGCACAGAACATACCATTCCAAATAGTAGAAACAGAAGTATGCAGTTGGTACCATCTGTCTTCCTTGCTTTGGCACCCTAAGCAAATATTTTTTAAGATTTAGGCAATGAGGTGAATATGGTGGTAGAACTACAAATAGGCAGTATGGGGTCTCTACGTGCTGTTTTACCAAGGTCCATGAGCTTAGGGTATGAGCTAAAATATAGTCTAGTCATTCATCCTACAGTTGAACAGCAAGGGATACTTAGCTGGAAGAACGTGGAAGCCATATCATCTCATATTCTCAATAGTGGCATGAACAGTGAGAAGCAGGAAAAGTCTTGCCAACTGCTACAGGAATGTGGGTTTTATCAAGCCAAGAGGATTACTCAGAACTTAGTTTGAGTCCAAACACACACGTCTAAACCCCTGAGCTAAGTGTTTAGGTTTCCAAAACAAAGATAAAACATAGATTTTAGTAGGGAAGAATTTAGGTTAAAAAAAAAAAAAAGGTAGTCCAAAGTAGGTAAAATTCAAACGAGTAGATAATAGATCTTGGATTATCTCAGGTAGCAGAATGTCACAGGGAACAATAAACTGGAGCCATTCTGAGGCTAAAACTCTCTAATTCCAATTGCCTTCTACTTATATTTACTTCATAAAGTCATGAGCGAGGACTACACATAGCAAATTGAATATGCTGGTAGAGAACAAAAGTTGCAGACTTTGAGTCAGGTTCTGCCTAATTCCTTACCTTGGCACACATTCTTTAATTGAAAAACAAGAGGTGCTCAGCTTCCATTAACAAGTTCAATCCAGCTTTGCCTCCAGACCCAATCCTGACTTTAGACAGAAAATAAAATTAAACAACCTAAGGCTTTGGATCAAGTCATCCAAGCTTCAACTTCAACCTTTATTATATCTAAAGCTCTGTTATCAGATTTGTGATTTATTTGGCAAGCCTAATTCTATGTTGTTTCCATCTTCTGGATAACTATGCTTTTTCCAGTGAAAAAGCATATCTGTCCTCAAATCCTGTCTTTGTTTCTGCCCAACATCTTAGCCTCTTTAGGACCAGGGCCTTGCTGGCTCTCATTAACGTCCAGATTTGAGAAAAAGAGGTCTGTCTCTAAATGCCAATGTGATATTCAGGAAATTGTGGACAGAGCTTAAACATGGTGCTCACATAGATTTATAAGATGGCATTTGGCTTCATATTCCCTATATGAGAAATGTCAATGCCAGTGCATTATCTTGGTTTATATTTGGATGTTGTGTGGGGTCTATCAGCCTGGAGTTTCTCCCAGCATCTGTACCAACTTTACTGACTTCACTGTTTAGTTCCATTTCATGGCTTTTCCAACTGGCTACACTCCATTACCGTGAGCTAGAACATTCTATTTACATAGGATATAATGTTGTGTTGCCATTCTAGGCATTTCCCCTTTATATAAAACTAAGGATAGCAAATTTGGAAATTACTACAAAAAACCAATATCTATGTGGCATGATAAATAATGAAATTTGTTACGTTGCTATTTATGCATTTTCTCTTATTTATTTAACACACATTTATTGGGAACTAATTAAATGATAAATGGGGATGAAAAGGTGAATTTGGACACATTCCCTGTTTCTCAGCAGTTTACCTTATTGTGGAAGAGTCTTAAAAATAATTATGTTGTAATATGACAAGTGTTTAGAAAAGTGGTAAGTAAATGCTGTGCAATTGCAAAAGAGGTTACCAGTTTCCGCTGGAGGGGATGGTACCAACAGATGTTCCCTATTTTGACATTTCTGCTCAATGCTGCTTTTGTATTCAGGATAACAAATGAATTAAAAACGAATCCCTCCATGATATTGCACATTTCTTTACGTATTGAAACCTATTCCCTTGGCAAGTTTTTAAAGGCATTTCATATTTTCTAAAATTACATGCTAGGCTCTCTCTTTGTTTATGATAATCTAGTGATTGTCTCCAATTTAAATATATCTTTATCAAATAGGATTTCCATACTTTCTGATGTTTTTGAGACAACACTCAACTCTCACGTCCTCAGCTTTGATATAATCATTGAACGAAATATTTATGGAAAATAACATAATGAACTTTTGCACATTTTAGCCACTCTGATCAATTTTTTTTTTTTTTTTTTTTTTTG
>NW_016107676.1:1658428-1734926 GCF_001604975.1 Cebus imitator | reverse complement strand
CACTTACAAGTAAGAACATGCAGTATTTGGTTTTCTGTTCCTGCATTAATTCACTAGGATAATGGCCTCCAGCTACATCTATGTTCCTGCAAAGAACACAATCTCATGTTTTTTATGGTTGCATAGGATTCCATGGTGTATATGTACCTCATTTTCTTTATCCTGTCCACCGTTGATGGGCATCTAGGTTTATTCCATGTATTTGCTATTGTGAATAGTGCTGTGATAAACATAAGTGTGTATGCATCTTTATAGTAAAATGGTTTATATTCCTTTGGGTATATACCCAATAATAAGACTACTGGGTTGAATGGTAGTTCTAAGTTCTTTGAGAAATTACCAAACTGCTTTCTGCAGTAGCTGAACTAATTTACATTCTCACTAGCAATGTGTAAGTGTTCTCTTTTTGCTGCAGACTTGCTAGTATCTGTTATTTTTGACCTTTTAATAGTACCCATTCTGACTCGTACGAGATGGTATCTCATTGCGGTTTCAATTTGCATTTCTCTGATGATTGGTGATGTTGAGCCTAGAAACACTTTATGTAATGTTGGCTATAGCTGTGTCTTTTTTTGAAAAGCATCTGTTTATGCCCTTTGCCCATTTTGAAATGGGATTTAAAAAAATTTTTTTTGTTGTTAATTTGCTTAGGTTCCTTATAGATTCTGGATATTAGACTTTGTTAGATACGTAGTTTGCAAATATTTTCTCCCATTCTGTAGATAGCCTATTTACTCTGTTGATAGTTAAATTAGGTCTTTGGTTTAATTTAATCTAAACTCTTAATTTAGGTTTTACTTGCCTTTTTTTTTGTTGTTGTCATTTGCAATTGCTTTTGGAGTCTTTGTCATGAAATTTTTGCCAGAGACTGTCTAGAATAGTATTTCCTATTTTTATTTTATTTTATTTTTTTAGTTTTGCGGGATTTATAGGAGGCAGAGACACAAGCCAATGAAAGGTGAAGAAAATTAATAATGCTTTTTCAGTCTGTAGAACTTAGAGGACACGGTACACATTTATTAACACGACATGCTAAATCTGCTTATGTCTTTTTCAAATATAGTTAATTTGCAATAAAGAATTTTTAATTTCTTAGAATCTGTAGATTAACACTAAGATCAAGAGATAAAAAAAATATATCAGAGACTATTTGTATGGTCTCATGGCTAAGCAGGAGGCTGAATGACTCCTGATGGCATCATTAGCACTGTGATCTTTTGGGATATAGATATATGTTTATTTAACATATGATGTCAGAGGGGATGAGTAGGCTCAATGGATGAATATATAGCAGGCTTCTCTAGTCATATACCTATAACTGCAGCACCAACTGCACCATGAGCAGCATATTTGCTTAAGAAGCAGCTTCCTCATAGGCATGCTCAATTACATAAAAATGTTCCATTAGGGAAAGAGATGATACATAGGAAACAAACTTGGCTGTGTATATTAACGTTACTACTTTGATCAGTACAAGTTAATAGGTGTCCTAGCCTATTTTATTTAATTTATGAACAAGGTTTTATTATTATTATTGGTTATTAGTTTCTACTTTGACATTTTCTGCTCAGGTCATATTGTTTTGCCTTGCAAGTAGACACTTTGGTCTTAGATTCACACTCCCCTTTCCTTAATTTTACCCAATTACAAACTATTAATCCCTCCAATTTCAGTAATAATGTGTTATGCTACCAGAATCATCTACATTAAGATTAAACTCACAGAACTTCTTTAGAATTATGATTATAGTGGATGCTGATATGGTTTGGCTGTGTCCCCACCCAAATCTCACCTTGAATTGTAATAATCCCCAGGTGTCAAGGGCAGGACCAGGAGGGTGTAATTGAATCATGGAGGTGATTATTCTCATGCTGCTCTTCTCATGGTAGTGAGTTCTCACAGGATCTGATGGTTTTATAAAGGGCTTTCCTTCTTTTTGCTCGGTACTTCTCTTGCCTGCCACCAAGTAAAATGTGAATTTGCTCTTTCGCCTTCCACCATGATTGTGAGGCCTCCCCAGCCATGTGAAACTGAGTCTATTAAACCTCTTTTTTTTTTTTTTTTAAATTACCCAGTCTTGGATGTGTCTTTGTTAGCAGCATGAGAATGGATTAATATAGGTATTAAACAAAAAGACAAGAAATAAACAGGAATAGCATAAGAGATCATCTGAATTTTGGTATAATAATCATTTGGCTCATGGGAAAGTTGATTGTATATGATCTTGGTACATAGGCATGTGTTTATCTTCGGTGGACATTTAGCAGCATAGTTTTCTTACTCAAATGCAGTCCTCTCAAATATATCCAGAGTGTACTTAAATAAAAAGTTGACAGCCAAGTTGCTAGGCCATTAACCATATCTTGACTGTGTTGATTTCTTTTATGCTGTAATATTTGTTATAATCTAATGTTTCCGTTCCTTTTAAATTTTGGGGCACATTCAAATTCTTTTCTCTTTTATTCTGAAATATTTATTTTAAACCCCCTTTTTGCCTCCTCTTTAGTATATCTTTTCTTTTTTTAACTTGTATGAAAAGTAATGTTAAAAGAATTAATCAAAACTTTTTTCACCTGGGAACTCTACATATCTACTGTTCTTCATTTATTTTTAGTATATTTTTTCACCTCAACTGTGGGTCCTTGGAGATGATGGAGTACTTGTTGAAGGATGATGTGTGCAACATGCTTTATTGGTTGTCTAAAGATTATCTAAAGACCATTTCTTAAAGTCACACTTACAAAGATTTATAAGTGTTTCTTATCCAACACCAATAAGATCAAAACTAAAATGACATATTTAATATTTTCATTAGGTAGACCTGGTTTCAATTTTAAAAATTAGTTATAATGAATTCTACTATTAATACTATTAATTTTAACTGTGTGGCATTCCCTGTGATTTTTTTTTTTTTTTTGTACTTTCCTGCATTGGTTTCCTTTTTGCTCTAAAATCCTCTTGTTGTCAAGGTTCAGTCTAAGTGCACTGCTAACACATGGAGAGGTTTTTTTTTTTTTTTTTTTTTTTTTTTTTTCCAGTGACTCTCTTAAGTACACACAGCTTCTCCACTTTATTATAGCTATTAATGGACATAAATTATTTTTCTCTTAAGTGGCAATCCCTTTAGAAACAGAATCTCCACATGTCAGATATACTTCATTCTTTTATATCTGTTGTATGGTGCTTTGTAGTTAATGAGCCCTTAATAAATACTTGATTAATACAAATGACCTGGTGACTTAGGCGGTGCATAGTGCACTGCAGTGGTACATACCTGGGGTGGCCATCATAGATCAGAATCAAAGAGACCAATAAAAATGAATAGAGGGTCCAGAAATAAAGCCACACATCTACAACCATCTCATCTTAGATGAAGTTGACAAAAACAGGCAATAGGGAAAGGACTCCCTATTCAGTAAATGAATCTGGGATAACTGGCTAGCCATATGCAGAAAATTGAAACTGGACCTCTTCCTTATACCACATACAAAAAGCAACTCATGATGGATTAAAGACTTAAATGGAAAATCTAAAACTGTAAAAACCCTTGAGGAAAACCTAGGAAATACCATTCTGTACATCAGCCCTGGTAAAGATTTCATGATGAAGACCCTAAAAACAGTTGCTACAAAACAAAAATTGACAAATGGGACCTAATTAAAGAGCTACACGGCAAAGAAAATTAGCAACAGAGTAAATAGACAACCCACAGAATGGGAAAAGGTATTTGCAAACTATGCATCCAACTAAGGTTTAATGTGCTTAGATATTAAAATCAGATATTAGATTTAGTTTTATTAGATGGTAGATATGAATATTAGATATTAGCATTAGAATCTTTAAGAAAATTAAGCAGATTAAGCAAAAACCAACCCCATTAAAAAGTAGCCAAAGGACATGAACAGATAATTGTCAAAAGAAGACATATACATGGCCAAAAAACATATTTAAAAAGGCTCAACATCACTAATCATCAGAGAAATGCAAATCCAAACCACAGTGGGATACCATGTTATACCAGTCAGAATGGGTACTATTAAAAACTCAAAAATAACAGATGCTGGTAAAGCTGCAGAGAAAAGGCAATGAATGCTTAGACACTACTAGTGGGAATGTAAATTAGTTCAGCCACTGTGGAAAAGAGACTGACAATTTCTCAAAGAACTTCAGACAGAACTATCATTTGATCCAATAATCCCACTTTTGGGTATATGCTTAAAGGAATATGAATTGTTTTACCGATGTGTATGCTCATTGCAGCACTATTCACCACAGCAAAGACATAGAATCAACCTAAATACCCGTTAATGGTAGACTGGATAAATAAAATGAGGACATATATATACCATGGAATACTACACAGTCGTGAAAAATAATGAAATATTGTCTTTTGTGTCAACATGGATGGAGCTGGGAGTCATTATCCTAAGCAAACTAACACAGAATAAAAAATTAAACACACATGTTTTCACTTGTAAGTGGGAGCTAAACATTGAATATACAAGGACACAAGATGAGAACAGTAGATACCAGGGCCTGCTTGAGGGCAGAGGGTAGAAGGGTGAGAATTAAAATCTACCTAATGAGTGCTATGCTTATTACCTGGATGATGAAATAATCTGTACACCAGATTCCCACAATGCAAAATTAGTCTATGCAACCAACCTGCAACTGTAGCTCTAAAACTAAAATAAAAGTTAAAAAAAAAAGAGAAAAGTCTGTCTTCAAATATTTCAGGAATGTTTATCATAAGAAGGATTATTAATAAGTTCTCCTGAATCTGTTCTCAATCTAGTTGGGAATATGACATAACAAGGCACAAGAACAAATAAGTATACAATATAAAACAATAAACAGTGTGGAACATATTTACAGAAATACAGGACGATGGAACACTCCTGAGGCAAGATAACCAGTTAAGTCCTACAAAGTTGAAAGTTGAGGGTTATACATAATAGATAAAATTTGCGTAGGTACAGAAGAGGTGGGAATTACCTCTAGAATTGAGTTTTTTGTTAGTGATGACTTCAGAGAAAAAAAAAAAGCCAAAAAAAAAAAAAAAAGCAGAATAAAAAGAAAGTAGAGCATAATATGTGGTAATTTTGGTTCACTCTTCCATAGAGTTCCATCCTCTGTTCCCAAAATAAGGATTACTCATGTTGCTGGATTTGAATAAAGACCAAAACAAATTTGTTTGTATTCATCTGCTCAATCTGCTTTCAATGATCTGGAAGTTCCATATAAGGAGATATGTTCATGCTTTTTGAAATAAAATTAAATTTCCAGAATGAAAATTTATGTAACACATCTATCCTTTCTACAAACTATTCAGTAGGCATTAAGTAATCTTTATAGGACAGCCAGTATCAACAACTGCTCCTAGCAACAACATGCTATTGCTTCTTAACCCGACGGGCACTGGGAATTATCTTGGCAACTTGTTGCCTTTGTAACTGGCCTATACCTTCATTAAACCAGACTAGTCCTATTTTTAAAACATCTGTGTTATATAAATCCAAATAACATAGTACTTTAATAATTTATTGCTTTTTATACTTAACAGTTTCAGCAAATGTCCACGATCCTCAAGGAGACCAGTATTAAATGTGCTTAAAGTGTTAAAGAAAATGGTGAAGTTTCTGCAATTTGATTAATTGATACCCTAAGGACATGACCTCTTCAACTGCTGAGATGCTAACTATGCAAAGGTGAGAGTGTGTAAGAGCAGAATTATAATTATCTGGGATTAGGCCAAGAAAGAGTTCACTATCTAATTTAACGGTACATTCAATAGCTTACCATGGAATCAAGGTTTGCAGACTTTCTTTTAATTATTAATTTTCATCTGATTCTCACCATTTAGAGTTCCTCTAATGATTTAACAATAAAATTATTACATTGAAAAGTCAATGAAAGGGAAACAAACAAGATAAATCAGTCTCTTTTTCGTTTCCAAATTTTCCTAGGTGCAGATTTTCACAACTCCACGTACACTTGAATTTTTGCTTTCTAGCTCATTCCTTATTTTTAACTTATAAGGTCTCCCTCCAGCTCCATTGCTATCTGTCTAGATCCCAGCCACCATCCAGTTCCCAGTGGAAATTCCACTAAGCCATGAACCCTTCAGCGAATTACTTGGTTGGAAGTAATCTCTTCCCCTCTCAGAAATCTCCTGATACTTGATTTTTCTTCTTTTAGCTTCTTGTGCTGTACCGTATGTGTATCATTTCATAGCATTCTTATATTAATCATATTTTTAAAAATTATAAAGTCTAATACAAAACATTTCTTAATTTTAATAAATATTCTTTGGTTATGCAACATGTTAGTGTAAGGGAAGCCAGGTGAAGGGTATATGAGGACTTTCTATACTATATTTGCAACTCTTCAGTGAGTTAAAACTTAAAAAAAAATCTTAATAGAACATGTGATTAGTTATTATACTTAATTTAAATGGAATTTTTGAGGTCAGCCAAAAAGATGGTGTTACATAAGTAGAGGTCTTTAGGAGCGCACAAACCAGAGACTTTCCCAGCCTTCCCTGAAGCACTAAAATGAAGATGGGATGATAAAAACACAAAAACACTCCAAAAAGAGAAATCTGTTGTTTCAGAATTATCAGTCCACAACTTTTGAGATCATTTACTGACCAAAGTTTCTTCCTCATATATATATATATTTTTCTTTGAGACCAAAGTCAGGGCACTAAAATCTTTGTTGAGAGAATGTAAATATTAATGAATAGATTGTCATAGATGGAAAAAAAAGGGAATTTTGCTTAAATAAACTTAACTTGTTCCATAAACTTAACTGTTTCATGTAAGATATACGTTTAAAGGGATATATGATAACATTTTTTAAAAATAATTAATTCTACAAAACCTGAAAAATAAAGAAACTTACAAATACCACATGGATGGACAAAAAAAAAAAATTCTGACATCTGCAGTTGATCCATTCATTAAAATAAGGCAATCTGTGCAGCCCATTTCTGTAACTCTTTTGCAGACTGGCTTAACTTTTCATTCTCATAAAATTGGAGATGGGCTGTTTGGTTTATTGGTAATTGCAACAGAAGCAGAATGGTCCTATCTTTGCCAGTCCACAAACCCCATAGATGTTTATCCACTCAAGGCAGTGCCAGCCTGCTGCATTATTTCAGCTAGCGACATTCCTCGATGAAAAAAACAGCAGCTGCTCGCTCAAAATAAACTTGTTTCTGTTTATGCTGTCAGCAGAAAGCTGTTTTAAAAAATCATTAGATGCGTCATGCTGTTGCGGTATGTTAAATTGTGAAGCATAAAGAATCATTCCTGAAAGACAAGCACCATGCTACCTTCATTGTTTCTTTCTACTGCATAATTCAATTGCAGGTAAGACTGGTGACCTCAGGTGTTCTGACACAATGTTAATCATGCCAAGATTGTGGATTGAAGTCTCTTCCAGGTTAGTAAGTTCTGCACAAAGGAAAATGTGTGAAAACCACTACGCTAAGATTTGGGGACTTGGCACTGATGCTGGCTCTGCCAACTATAATCTATATGACCTTGGATGCTTCTCTTAATCAATCCAAGCTGCACTTTCTCCGTCTGATCCATAGGATTTCTTAAAACTTCACACTTTATCATACAGTGTTCTTACTCTTAGCATTTTTCATCAGTTGTGAGGGTGTATGGCTGATATAAATATATTCTGACCCTGGGTAAATTACACAAAGCATTATTTTACTAAAGTAGTCAATAAAGGTATCTTTGTATTAAAAGACTGACACATTTATTTTCTTTTGTTAAGTTAATTATCAGTGTATTTTGAATTTTTTCCACTGATAGACATTGACAAAATAAATATTGGTACAGCTATAAAATAAATTACCACCATACCATCAGTATGGTAATCATTAGAAAATTGTATTGAATTCATTAGAATGTTGTATGAACTGACATAGAACATCAAAAAGAATCATTAGTTTAAAAGAAAACAAGTAAAGTAGGTTATATGCAGCTTGTCCTACTTTTGTAAAACATGTATATACACAGATACATGTGTATATGTGTATTTATATTATATATACAAGATTCTGAAGTAAGATATACCACATTATTTTAAAATGTCTTCCTCAGGAGGAGGTAATAATAAAGATCTCCATTTTTATGTTTTGTACCTTTATAATATTGGAAGGTTTATGGTTAGCATATATTACTTTTATTATCAGAAATGACTGTGGAACATGAAAATTTTAGTGAGAGTATGATCATATAGTCAATTTTTGGAAGTATACTTTTAAGTGTAAGTTTTCATGCATTTTGAGAAATGTGTGCCTTTGTGCCACCATCAACCTGAACAGTGTTCTAGAGGCCTTTGTGTTTAATCTTCCCACCCTACCTTAGGTCCTAGACAACCACTGATCTTATTTCTCAATTAATTTTACTTTTTAAACATTTTAACACAAATGGAACCATACAGTAGCCTCTTTGTATCTACCTTCTTTTGGTCAACACATTGAGTTTTAGATTCATCTGTGTTGTAGTGTGAATCAGTAATTTGTTCCTTTTAATTGAAGGCTACATTGTGGGAATATTTCATAATTTGCTTTTCCATTCACCTCTTGATCAATATTTGCATTATGTCCAGCTTTTATTATTCTAAATAAAGCTGCCTGAAATATTAATATATGTCTTTTTTTAGGAGGAAATAATTTATTTCTCTTGGTTATATGCCTAGGGCTAGAATTATTGAGTCACAGTAGAAGTATGTTTAATTTTAGAAGAAATTACTAAAGAGTTTCCCAAAGTTGTAGCATTTTGCATCACCTCCAGAAATGAGTAAAAGTTTCTATGACCTCATATACCTATCAATATTTGATAGTCAGCATTTAAAATTTTAGCTATTCATATGAATACTTACTGGAATTTCTGTATAGTTTAAATTTTACTCCTCTGGTGATAAAAGGCGCTGGCCATATTTTCACATGTTATTAATAGATTGTTTTGTGAATTGTCTATTCAGATCATTTTCCCAATAAAAATGGCATGTTGTCATTTTTATTATTGAGTTGTGAGAGCTCTTACTTTTTAAGCTATGTGTGTGTTGCAAGCATGTTCTCATTGCCTGTGGTTTGGCTTTTCATTTTCTTAACAACAGCTTGAAAAGTTGAATATTTTATTTTTGATAAATTCCAGTTGTTCATTTTCTTCTAATGTTAGTGCTTTTGTGGTCTAAGAAATTTTTGCCTACCCAAAGGTTGTAAATATTATTTCCTATATTGTCTTCTAGAAGTTTTATAATTTAAGCTTTGTGCTTAGATCTTTTTTGTTTTGATAAACAGAACATGTGCCATTATATTTCTAGTGAAAATACAGTACTTTTAACATAAAAATAATTCTACAAACCACTTCCAAATTGATCTCTTGATAATGTTTGTAAAAGGTAGGACTTTAAAAATAACATGGCCATCTGTGTCCTTTTACCTCAAGGAAGAAAGCTACATTTAAAATTTTATTCTTAGCCTACCTGTGAAAAAGAAAATTTGTTTTGTGTTTTGTTTCGGCCTCATCTTATTTTTTCAGGGTTTTGTTTTGTTTTGTTTTGTTTGTTTGTTTGAGATGGGTCTCCCTCCATTGCCCAGGCTAGAGTACAGTGGCACATTCTCGGCTCACAGCAACCTCGCAGGTTCAAGTGATTCTCCTGCCTCAGCCTCTTGAGTAGCTGGGATTACAGGCACCTGCCATTGCACCTAGCCCTCATCTTATCTTTTCATACAAAAGCATTCTTCAGCATAAGAAGGATGGAAATCGTGAAAGTAAACAGAAGAGTTTTTCCAGAGAGAGGAAGCAGACACCTGTATCATATACCTCTAATAATTCCAGTAGGACAAAGAAAGAAGAGTGGGCGTTGCATTTTTTAAAATAAATTGTATTGTCTGTCTTAAAGTATACAACATGATATTTTAAAATATATATGTAGTGAAATGGTTACTGTAGTAGAACAAATTACCGTATCCATCATCTCACATGGCTACCTATTCTCCCTCTGCAGCAAGAGAAGCCACAATCTACTCATTTAACAAAAATCCTAAATATAATACACTGTTATTAACTATAGCCTTCATGTTGTAGATTAGATCTTTCAATTTTTCATCCTATATATTTACTACTTTGTATCTTTTACTTACATCTCTCCAGTTTCTACCCACTCCCCTAACATCCCAATCTCTATATATTTGATCTATCAATCTATCATCTATCTCCCTATATATCTTTGTATCTACCTATCATCTATCTATTTAATTCTACATATGAGTGGGACCATGCAATATTTTCTTTCTGTCTCTGGCCTATATAGCTTAGGATAATGTACTTCAGGTCCATCCATGTTGTAGAGTTAATGATATATATTTTTTTTTTGAGACAGAGTTTCACTCTGTTGCCCAGGCTGGAGTACAGTGGCATCATGATCTCAGTTCGCTACAAGCTCCACCTCCCAAGTTCAAGCCATTCTCATGCCTCAGCCTTCCAAGTAGTTAGGATTACAGGTGTGTGCCGCCATGCCCAGCTAATGTTGATATTTTTAGTAGAGACAGAATTTCACCCTGTTGGCCAGACTGGTTTTGAACTCCTGACCTCAAGTGATCAGGCTGCCTGCCTCAGCCTCCCAAAGTGCTGGGATTACAGGTGTGAGCCACGATACCCGGCCCCTAAAGTGGTGCTCTTAACAAGAAATTATTGGTGGAATGGTGTCACAATTCAAGCTGGAGTAAATTAAGTAGTCAATGAATAGTAGGAAAAGGATTTCCTAGACTGAAAAAGTATTGGATATGATTATAAGTAGCTTTGTTCACATTTTATCTTAAGTAAAAGTTTTCCTTGTCTTTAAATATTTATGCTTGTCACAGTACATATTCTATACCAGAGACAGTGTTTCTTCGTCCTTAAATATTTGTGGTTGAAATGCTAGGTTTTTAATCAATCTTCAAAAGGTTAGGACATGCAAAAATGAACTGGAAAATGCTGCATTTACTGTGGATCCATAGTGAACGTGATAAACGCATAACTTTTCTCCCATAAGCTATTTACTTAGGTCATAAAGTTATAATCTAAACTATTATTTGATAAAATGTAACTGTAAGAATACATTTCCTAGCACATAACTTTTGGGAAAATAACATCACACAAAGAATAAAACTAGAAAGTTTCACCACTTCTTTAGACACTTTAGCCTGTTTGGATTTCTAAATTGATATTCTAACAAAAGATTACTAAGGATACTTGTTGTTTTAGCTATCAGACAGTACATGTGATTGCACTGCACAAGAGACTCTGGCATTGGACTGGATTATCAAAGTGTGGACTATGAATGGAAGAGAACAGATGTGAAAACATCATCATTAATCAAGGTTCTTTGTAGAAGACTGGTTATTGGACACACAATTCATATGCTGCATTCAGATTCATAGGAGAAAATGTATCAGTATCATGATAGGGTGAGTTAGCACAATAGAAATAAGATAAATTATACTTTATGTTGAGAACTAATTCCAGTACAACTATTTGTGAATATACGAGTGATTGAAAATTTGATTGATGGATGCAGCAAACCACATGGCACATGTATGTAACAAACCTACGCATTCTGCACATGTATTCCAGAACTTAAAGTATAATAAAAATAAACACATACACACACACACGCACACACACACACACACACATAAATAAAATAAAATAAAATTGGTGTGGCAAAAAATGCATGTTGACTATGAAAGTATTATCATGTTTTTCTATTTTTTACCGAAGTAATTTGACCAAATGAAAATAATTCTTGTTGGTTAATATCTTGTTCAATGGCCTTTTAAAATGGAATATAATAGAACATAGTAGGTGAATTAACCTTGTTATGAAATCAAAAAGTCAATTATAACTATTACAGTAACTTCAATTAAACTGTAGTCTATTACTTATTTACCTTGGTTCTTCCTTCTTTATCCCCTGACTGGCTAGACTGATGAATGTTATATGCTGTGGTCTACAAAATAGCCCTAATAAGTCAGACCAATACAAAGGTAACCTCATGATTCCCACATTTTAAAACATTACCTGGTTGGTCTTGAGTGAATTCCATCCTTTTTCTTTCTCTGGAGAGTGCTAATCGAATTTAAAACTTCCTTTTTCACTTATTATTTGTCGTAATTTCTATGTTTGAACATTTGCATATATGTCCAGGAATGTATATTATCCATCAAGTAAAAATAGTGATTCATTATGAAGTACTTAAGTCAGAATCTATCCCAATATTAGATGCAGAATCTAGTCAGCAGTTTCATCTTTGATGGATTATGTTGTCAGAGCTTTCAATGAATTGGCAATTTCTACTTGTAAGCTGTTTTCTAGAAACGATGAAAGTATTCACAAGACCTTAAGTAAGTATCTAATCATCAAATTATCTTGTATTTACAGCAGTAATTTTAATTATAATAAAGCCACACAATTTAAAGTGCAGGTCTATTTGTGGCTCTTTTAACATAATTGAAAAATGTCATCTAAGTGATTTTCATGTTTAGATTTTTTATTTTACATATACTATGTTTAAATTCTCCTACAAAGAGTTAGCAATAATTCTCAAGCTTTCATTAAGAAAGAAATACAAGATATGTTTCATGATTATATTTAGTAAGCTAGCTAGTCATTTAATATGTATTAAATGGATGTTTCATGTGAGTCATTGTGTCAGGTAGTCTCTTTTCTTTGCTTCTACAGATACAAACTGTCCTGGTTTTTAACTTACTTTTTTGTTTTATCCTATTTCATTTTGACTTTTAGGGCAGCCTTTTATTCTTTTTTTTTTTTTTTTTTTTTTTTTTTTTTTTTTTTTTTTTTTTTTTTTTTTTTTTTTTTTTTTTTTTTTTNTTTTTTTGAGACAGAGTCTCGCTCTGTCTCCATGCTAGAGTGCAGTGGCATGATCTTGGTTCACCTCCCAGTTTCAAGCGATTCTCCTGCCTCAGCCTCCCGAGTAGCTGGGACTACAGGCGAATGACACCACGCCCAGCTAATTTTTGTATTTTTAGTAGAGATGAGATTTTACCATGTTGGTCGGAATGGTCTCAATCTCTTGACCTCGTGATCAGCCCGCCTCGGTCTTCCAAAATGCTGGGATTACAGGCGTGAGCCACCATCTCCGGCCCTTATCTCTGTCTTCTTTATGTGTTGATTTTTCTTGGGAATATGTCTTAGGCCCTCTCTTTCTCTCACCCAGCTTCCGCAGGTGATTGCATCTATTCGCATCTTCTTCTGGGAAAAGAAACAACATAACACGATAGATGAGCCTTGAGTTTTGGGTATTCAGGGTTTGGGATAGCGTGTATAGGTCTATTGTCACCTGCCTGACTTGAAGCAAATTAGTTGTAACATCTTAACTTTCCCATTTCTTCATCAGTATAATGAAGGACCTGTCTTATGGGATGGTTATAAGGATTCAATGTGTTCCTATACAATCCTGTATTTTCCTATCATTGTACTCATTACAGAGTGTTATAATGGCCTGCTTCATTGTATTTCCATCAAGACCCTGTGCTCTAAGTGCTATGACAGCAGGATTTATTTATATTTTTATAATTGAATCCCTAGTACTTAGATAAGTTCTTCAGCATAGGAGATAATAAATGTTTATTGAATTCATGGCGATAGATGGTTACAAAAGAGCTCTGTCCCTAAGGAGTTCACAGTGCAAAAGGAGAGACATATTGGTAAACAAATAATTATAATACTATTAAACTATTAAAATAGAAATATTAACAAAACATAGCAGGCTAGGCTGGGTGTGAAATCCTAGGAGTGGTTGGCCCTGGCAGCTACTGGACAGGATATGGCCCAAAGTTCTTCAGCAGGCTAGTTTTAATGTGCAGGCTGCTAATAGAGACCTAGAGAAGTTTGTAGCTCTTACTTAAATAGGTTGGTTGATTCTTCAACTTACTTAATACAAGAATCACACTTATAAGCTGGTAAAGTTAAGAAAAGCAGAGAGCGTATAGGGACACAGACTTGGAAAGGCATCCCATTTGGGGAGGCACAGTTAATATTTTGGTGCGGCTGGAATGCAGCATGCTTCTGAGGTAGTAGGGTGATGTGCAGCTAGAAAACTGATGATGATTAGGAACTTAAACTTGATCTCAGAGGCAACAGAAGGATCTTTAGCATTGAAATCAAATAATTAAAAAACTATCATAAACGTAGAAATGATGTTGTGAGAAAATGCTTCAGCCTTGCCAGGAATGTGTGGAGAAATACCTCTCCTGTTCTATTTGGAGAGTGAGATGCAACTTTCAGAAGGGAATTAATCAAGAGAAGACAAGTCGTCATTTCAAATTTTAGCTTAGCAAAGAGCTTTCCTTGTTCCCATGTTAAATCCATTTCAATGATAGAAGCTTTGGGGTTAATCAGTTCCAGCCTTAATTATCTAAAACAGGACAAATCTTGTTCTGAAAGCATAATGTAAGAGGTTAGGAAGGTAGGTTTCAGGGGAGGATGAATAAGCTTATTGATGCATGGTAATTGTCCTTGCAGCTATCTTGCAAATGAATTACACTTTGGCCCTCCCACTTCCTCTTCAGGGCAGTTTTTAACCAACAGGCAGACTTATTTTATAAGGCTTTTAAAAATTATTGTATTGCTCCATTTCAATAGCAGTAGGGGTTTATTAGCCAGGTGTTATTGCTTGATTCCATAATTCTTTTAAGAAATTTCTTTGGAGAAATAGTTCTCCATATTTCAGGTGGTTATCGTAGAACTAATTATCAAATTGCCAAGTCTCTCCTGGCTAATAGGTGGGCATGTGACCTAAAGTTCAGCCAATCACACTCTTCCTGAAATCTGAATATTTGGTAAAGTGAAACAAGCAGAGCAAGTGGTTTAATATGATTTATTTAAATCTTAGAGACCTGAAAAACTTTATTGTTCTTGTTTCCTATATTGCCAGAAATTCTTCAGTCTCTGAACTTGCCAAGGTGTATTTTTCCAGGTTTTCTTTTAATTCTGTAAGTTATCTTATCCAACCACTTTTATAAAATTATCTAGCTTATAAGTTACCAAGAACGATTTTCCGCTGGTGAAAGTCAATCATCACTAATTTATTTTGTTAAACATTGTTCAAAACCTTAAAAAAGAAAACAAAATATCTCAAATCTTGCTTTTAATAAAGCATCAAACAATTTTGGTTTTCAAAATAACACTTCTTTCTTAATAAGCATGTACAAATTTTCACAGGAGACACATGGGATCATTAAGTGACAGAATCTGAGAGATTTTGACCTTGAAAAGTGGTATGGCATGGTGGTTACAAGCACAGGTTCTCCAGGTGTGGTGTTGTGGTTAAAGTCCTTGCTCCACCTTTAACAACAATATGACCTTGGATAATTTCCTTATCCTCTAAGTTCCTCCATTTTTTCACCTGTAAAATGGGGCAACGACAATTCATGTGATGTTCTTAGAACAGTGCCCAGCTCACAATAAGTACTCAATAAATAAATTTTAGGGTCATCTTCCAGCTATGCTGCTATTTTCTTTCAAATCTCAATTTTGAGCTGCTTGTGAGGCAGACACATTGTTCTATCCATCTTTGAAATCCTATTTCTGAACCTAGTAAGTGTGCTTTTTCCCAGTGGCTACACTGTAATGAAACATCTGAAATTTGTTTTCATATATGTGTTGTAGTCATTGTATTGATATTTACACAGAAACCTGATACAAATAATAAAATTATTGAAATCTTAGGGTCCAAACTTGCTGTCTTTCTACTGAACTCTACAAAGTACTATAGCTTTCAATGCTTATAAACTTATATAATGATGTTTCATTGTTTATGCAATATTTTTTTGTTATGTAATATTTTTTCCCAGTTAATTGTGTTAGAATCCTCAGTGGAATAATTAAGATTTCACCAGCGGTTCTTAACTTTGGCTGAATATTAAAACCAGCTGGAGAGCTTTCATAAACACTGATTCCAGATTGCCAACTCAGATTAATAAATTCTGAATCCTTGGGGAAGGAACCTGGATATCAGCATTTTCTCAAATTTCCAGGTGATTCTAACTTGCATTCGGAATTGAATTATTGCTGTTTGAATTCTGTTGGAACATCCTAGTAAAAAGCCAGTAGGCCTCAACAGTGCAGAAGTCTTCTCTTTTATTATTAAATATATAAAATTTTAGAATTAAATATTTTTGAATTTTGACTAAGTAGTCAGACTATAGTTTACTTATAACATTAAAGAACAGAGTAATAAAGTTTAAAAAGAAAGGCTGTTCTCTTACTCCCCCTATTTCTTTCATCATTGTAAGAAACTATATATATTTTTATTGAGAGCAGATAGAATTTGGAGGAGGACACTTGAAAATTTACTGTACTTTGGAGTTTATGTCTGTGTCAACACATCCAACTCTTAAGAGGCCAGGATCTGCACATTATCTGATTATTTTTTGAGTACATAGTCTATTAAAGTGCAGATTAAATTTTGTTGTACTAATAATTTCTGTTTAAATTTGCATCAGGATCCATAGGGTTGGGAACAGAGTGATGATTGGCAAGAATATATATGTTGTGTCTGTGAACTAGTGTTTATCAGTTTTATTTTCTGATACATAGATTAAGTTCAATGCCTTAATAACTTAACAGATTTTCAGATATTTGAAGACAGCTATCAACGAACCTCCAGTTTTGCTTTTCTGTAGGATAAACATGAGCAATTACATGGATGACACGGTTTCTTGAACATTCAGTATGCTCATTTCTATTCTGGTTAATTCTAGTAGCTGATATTAACTGAGCATTCACTATGTGTCAAGCACTGTTCTAGGTTCTTATTTACCACATAATTTAATCCTCACAGCAATCTTGTTGAGAGAGTAGCTCTTTTTTTTTTTGAAGATGAGGAAACTGAGGCACAGGTATGATAAGACATGTTTAGAAACCTGTCCTAGGTCACACAGTTACTAAAGGGGGGATCTTGTATTAAAATTCTGGCAATTCTGTATCAGCAGTCTCAGTCACTACACTACAGTGATTCATATTCTACGTAGTAATCTACAATTAAATCTGTAAAAATGCAATCAGGCTATCAATCCAGTGGAGGGTGTAGGTGAGTGAAAGGAAAATGTTCTTTAATTAGTTTAAAAATAATTTTTCAGTTTTTGGTATGCTATACAAAGCAAGAATTTGTATAGTTTATTTTTTCTCTGAACAATTCATGGGATCCTTTGATACTGTTTTGTGTCTTGACTATAATGCCTGGAGCTATGAATTAAATAGAAAATCTACAAAATCTTAGTCTATGATACAATGTCAGATAATTTTCAATCTTCTAGCAAATGGTTAAAAACTACTAATATAGACTTCATTTTGATTTGGCTTGTGTGTGTTAGATCTTTAAAAGACAATGCTTTAAGAAGTGACATCTAATGTAAGAGTCCCCAGAGTTCATCATACCTGCAGGTTAATCTTTTCATTAATGCCTTAGGTACTCACAGGCAATGAGGCGGGATAAATATATCAATCCAGCACATCTGAAGTAACAGGCAGGGGAAGTCTGAGCTCAGTGGTGCAATATGTCAAGAGAGAAGCTAAGCCTACCAGAACGTGCACTGCTGAATTTGGGCAGTTGGCCAATGCTTAACACTGCCAGAGAAGTACAATTTTATTTTAATCATCTATTCTCATGTCAAGGCCAAGAGCAGCATTTATACCAGCTTCAACTTCCCCATCAGTTACAACAATATGCACTTCAGAGTTCTCAATGCAGGGAAGCTGAATTTGCATATTAGTAGAGCAGAAAAATATATTTGTTCCTTTCATTTTTGGAAGGTGGGACAGGGAGATAATCACGGAAGCAAGGACTAGACATTTCCAGGCCTTTCAGTTCTAAAGCATACCAGGCTAGGCAGATAACATTTGAATCATGAGGCCAAAATACAGCCAAACAATTTGGTATTTTGGAATCAGCACTCCAGAAGAGCAGACAAATTATGGAAGAGCATTTTTAAATAAAGAGAAACTCCTTTGGGTCCAGTCTATGCTCTGAAGACTGGAACACACAGATTTGCTATATAGTCAACGTCTTAAGTAAAAATAGAAGCTAAAACTATCACATCTCCTATTTTTGATGGGACTAATCTCTTAAGTCTCCCCACAGTCTGACCAGGTTTTTTTTTTTTAATCAATGAGTTTTCTAGATTAGAATAGTTATTTGTACTTACATATGCAGCCATAATTAAGGGTGACAAAGTATAATTCAAAGAGCAACTCTAACACAGCTTATAAAATCTTCAAGATAATTGAGTTAAATAAAACATTGATATTTTCACTTGATTTTGTCACATATTTTGCATAATTCTCTTTTCTCTGCTTTCTGATATTCTGTCATATATCACAAGCATAGTTCAGATTTTTCATCCAAGGTCAAGCTCAACCTTTCTACTTCACATTCTACAGTTCTGATAGAACTTTATTCTTCATAATTCTTAGTCATATACTACCATTCTTTCCTTTTACTTCTTTTGAAATTAATATATTTTATTATAATGTAGAGGTGTCTTTTAAAACTTCAGTTAACAATATTTATGTTTATCAAATTGTTTAAATTTTTTCTTACATTTGTCATTTACAATTTGCATGGTAGCTAATGATTTTATGTTTTTGTCTTAGAAACTATTTTGAGTTGTGGCTACTAAAATTCTTAGAGTTCTAGACCTGCTATGAGCCATGATGTCAGTCTAGTCCTCTGTTTGATGCTTGAAACTGTCTGCGATATTCCAAACAAGTGGTTAGTCAGATTTGCCTGGACACCTTAAAGGTGGGCGGCTTATTACCTCAACAATGTAGTCTAAGTTATTAGGATTAATGTCATTCATCCTATTGTAAATACCTATTCCTTGAAATAATTTTTGTCAATTGGTCCCAATTATCTATGATAGATAAAGAAATACAAATCAAAACTATATGGAGATACCATCTCACGCCAGTTAGAATGGCGATCATTAAAAACTCAGGAGACAACAGACGCTGGAGAGGATGTGGAGAAATAAGAACACTTTTACACTGTTGGTGGGAGTGTAAATTATTTCAACCATTGTGGAAGAGACTATGGTGATTCCTCAAGGACCTAGAAATAGAAATACCATTTGACCCAGCAATCCCATCCATTACTGGGTATATAACCAAAGGATTATAAAACATTCAATTATAAAGACACATTCACACATACATTTCCCAATCCAAATGCCCATCAATGATAGACTGGATAAAGAAAATGTGGCACATATACACTATGGAATACTATGCAGTCATAAAAAATGATGAGTTCACGTCCTTTGCAGGGACATAAGATGAAGCTGGAAACCATCATTCTCAGCAAACTGACATAAGAACAGAAAATCAAACACTACATGTCCTCACTCCTAAGTGGGTGTTGAACAATGACAACACATGGACACAGGGAGGGGAACATCATACACCAGGGCCTGTCCGGGTTTAGGGGAGGGATAGCAGGGGTGGGGGGGTTGGGGCGGACTAATATCTAATGTAGATGATGGGGGCATAGATGCAACAAACCACCATGGTACCTGTATAGCTATGTAACAAACCTGCATGTTCTAAACATGCACCCCAGAACTTAAAGTATAATAATAAAAAAGATATTCAACAATAAAAGCAAACTTCTAAATAAAAAAAATAAATTAAATTAAAAAATAAAACCTCATCCACCTTACAAGTTTTCAGATATTTGAAAGCAACTATCATTCTCCCCATTCCCTATTTTTTCCGTTCTCTAGGATAGACATAGCAATTTCCATATGTGATATGGTTTCATGAGTATTTGACATAATTCTATCCTAGTTACTGTCTTCTAAATATGGGCCAATTTTTTCATCTGTGTTGTAGACACAGAAATGTGATACTCAGACCCTTCTTCAATTTGCTTCCCAGGTGAGGTCGGTGAGGTAAGAGACAGCCTCCAGTTAGTTACTTTGTGGTTAGCCTTACCTGCAGAGCACTACCTTAACTGAGGTTCTGCATTTCCCAGGGCAGCCCACCTCCTTTGATTTCTTCTGCCTAATACTCTCTTTCCTCTCTTTTCATATATGTTGCTCCTTAATAAATATCTTGCAATTCATACTTGTTCTTATTGTCTGTTTTCAGAGCACCTAATGTAAAACAATATTTCTTTTTGCGTATATTTCTTTATGCCCAGATTAGTTTAAAAGGTTTTAACAAAGTTCAGACTTTCCACTTATGTATATTGAAGATGACTGTAAAAATACTGAACCCAAAATATTGGATTCCAGTTTGTCAGGACTGGTTTGGATGTAATTTTACCATCCCACATTTTTGCTACTTCCAAGTTCGTGCCATCTTAACGTTTGATTACCACCAACTATTTCTCAAAACTTTTGATCAAATATAAACTAAATAATTTTTAATACAGAGTCCTGTATGAATCTAGAATAACATAATCAATGTTTTATTGCTTATGATTATCCAATTAAGTCTGCATTTTGTTCTATTTTTCTATTGCTAGAGTAAAATTAAAAAGTTATCACCTCTTAAATAATGTTTAACCACACTATAAAATCTATACAGAAAGGTGCTCAAAACCAAAACTACAATTATTGTATGGGTAGACTCATGCATCCATCATCCAGATTATGGAATAGAATATTGCCAGCACCTCAAAATCCCTCCAAGCCACTAATTCTACACTCTTCTTCAAAGGTAACTCACTTTCCTAGCTTTAACATCACAGATAATTTTTTTTTATAAAGTACTTTTATATAAATTGAATCTTATAATAGGTATTCCTCCGTGTCTGGCTTCATTCACTACAGGTTATGTTTCTGAGATTAATAAGTATTCTATAGCAATACTGCATTGCTTCTATTATACTGGATTCTCAATTTGTAAATATATTTCAATTTGTTCATTCTATTTTAGATGAACAATTTTCTAGTTTTTGATTATTTTGAAAACGTTGCCTTTTTACATATTTGGTATACTTAGTACGTTTCTGGTGGATGTAAAAAATGCAGCTGATGGGTCATGGGTTATGTCCCTATGAGTCTTTGATAGATACTGCTACTTTCCAAAGAAGTTGTACAATTTACATTCTCCCAGTGTATGAGAGTTTCAGTGCCCAGTTGCTACTTGTTATTGTTAGTTTTTTTTTTTTTTTTTTTTTTTTTTTTTTTGTTGGTTTTTTTTTTTTTTTTTTTTTTTTTTTTTTTTTATAGCCATTCTAGTGGTGAGTAGGTAGTTGCATATTATAATGAATTTTAATTGCCTTTCAGTAAAAATTAATGAAATAGAGTACTTAGGTATTGACCGTTTGGTTTCCTCTGCTGTGAAGTTCTTGTAAATGTCTTTAACCTTCTCTTTGTTTAAAACTGGATTATCTATTTTTCCCTTCCAATTATCAGCAATTTTAATGTGGCTTGCATACAGATACTTTGCTGATTATATGTATTAAAAATTCTCCTATGGTGTATGTTTTGGTAAAGTAGTAAAAAACAAACAAACAAACAAAAAAGGCCAATGCAGTGGCTCACGCCTGTAATCCCAGCACCTTGGGAGGCTGAGGCAAGTGGACCACGAGGTCAGGAGACAGAGGTCATCCTGGCTAACACGGTGAAACCCCAACTCTACTAAAAATACAATTAGCCAGGCGTGGTGGCACATGACTGTTGTCTCAGCGACTCTGGAGTCTGAAGCAGGAGAATCGCTTGAACCACAGAGGGGAAGGTTGAAGTGAGCTGAGGTGTTGCCACTGCATTCCAGCCTGGGGGACAGAGTGAGACTTTGTCTCAAAAAAAAAAAAAAAAGTAAGATGAGTTTGCTAAGTCGCTCTATCTTGCTCTGTAATCTCATTTCAGTGTTTTTGTAAAGTGTGGTCCCAACGGGAGCTCAATTCATGAACTTTGAATAAAAAGACAATTCTTTATGCAACAGTGCTAAGAATGGGACTTCTTTTTACATTCTTGTAAATATGAAGCTCTCTTGTTGTTCGTAAGATTTTAAAAAAATTTTGTATTTTCCAAGTGTGCATACTGTACACTATTTGGCGATATGCTTAGTAACACTATGTATGAGTTTTCTGGATGTTGATAACTTCGCTTGCAGGAGATTTTCTTTAAAAGAATGAGCAGTTACATAACGTACTTTGAAAGTATTTTCCTGTAAAAAATATAGGTTTCATTTGCTATCTTAATTTTGGTTGTATTCTTTGATGTCAACACATTTTGTATAATTGTATCATATAGTTATATTGAATCATGTAGTATCAAATATTTCATGTGATTTAATAGTGATAACCAATTTAAATCTGTTTTAATTATTTTTTTTTCCATAAAATACTGCCAGATGCTGATGTTCAGATTTATTTATTTGCCTGTTTAGTTACAGAAAGTGGTGCTTGGTTGCAGAACTACTGTACTTTTTAACACATGATGTGTACATTCAATGTAACAGAAAGGGCAACAATAAAATAGTGATCCTTTGGGAGGCCAAGGCAGGTGGATCACAAGGTCAAGAGATCAAGACCATCCTGGCCAACATGGTGAAATTCCATCTCTACTAAAAATACAAAAATTAGCTGGGCATGGTGGGCGCACCTCTAGTCCCAGCTACTCCAGAGGCTGAGGTAGAGGAATCTCACTTGAACATGGGAGGCAGAGAGGTTGCAGTGAGCCACAATCACTCCACTGCACACCAGCCTGGGCAACAGAGTGAGATTCCCTGTCCAAGAAAAACAAAGAAAAAAAAGTATCCAAAAGAAAAAAAAGAAAACAAAACAAATATTCCCACTCTGTGGCCTGCTTTGTAAGTTTTCAAATGTTTTCTATAATACTAAAGCAATCAGCCAAGTGCGGTGGCTCACGCCTGTAATCCCAGCACTTTGGGAGGCTGAGGCGGGCAGCTCACCTGAGGTATGGAGTTCGAGCCTGGCCTAACTAACATGGAGAAACCCAGTCTCTATTAAAAATACAAAATAAGTTGGGCATGGTGATGCATGCCTAATGATCCCAGCTACTCAGGAGGCCGAGGCAGGAGAATGGCTTGAACCCAGGAGGTGGAGGTTGCAGTGAGCTAAGATTGCACCATTGCACTCCAGCATGGGCAACAAGAGAAAAATTCTGTCTCCAATCAATCAATCAATAATAATCAAAATAAAACACACACAAAAAAATAAAAAATAAAAACAGGGGTGATGGATGCATCAAACCACCGTGGCACGTGTATACCTATGTAACAAACCTGCAAATGCTGCACATGTATTCTAGAACTTAAAGTGTAATAATAAAAGAAATCTAAAAAGTAAAAATTTTAAAAGAAAAATAATTTAAAAAACACAGACTTTAAAAAATATTTATGAAGTTCAGTGATCAACATTTTCCTTTATAGTTGGTGTTTCTTGTGTCCTGATAAGAAATCTTAGTCTACACAGAGGTACTAAAGATATTTTATTGAAACTTTGTTGTTTTACTTTCACATTTAGATATACAAATATTCCCGTTAAAGTTGACACTGGTGAATGGTTTAAGGGATAAACATTTTTGTATTATATAGACAAACAATTTATTGAAAAAATTATTTGTTCCCCCACTAATCTGCATGGCCAACTTCTATTTCTAGTTTGCTGAGGATCTTCTTTTTCTTTATGATAAATAGCTGTTAAATTTTACCAATGCTTTTTCTGTTTGTAGGAGATGGTAATATAGTTTTCGTCCATTATTTAGTAAATGTGGTTTAGTAAATTCTATTGGTTCATTTAGTAAATTTAGTAAATTCTATTGATTCATTTTTAATGCCAAACCCACTTTGCATTATTGGAATTAAGTTTTTATCCTTTTTTATGTATCACTAGATTCAAATTCCTATTTATTTTTCTTTCTACTGTGTGTTTAGATTCATGAGAGATTTTCTTCTATGATTTTTTTTTTCTTGCAATGTTCTTATCAGGTTTGGGTGTAGGAATTATGCTGGCTTTATAATATAACTTAGGATATGTGTTTTCTTACTTGCCTATTTAGCGAAGAAGTATATATATATTGCTTTTTTTTCTGCTTTAAATGTGTATGAGGAAGAAAAAATCCAACATTAAACCTATCTGGGCCTGGAGTTTCCTTTGTGAAAAATATTTTAATTTTAAACTCAATTTTTTTAACAAATAGAAGACTACTGACATTTTATGGTTTTTGTTTGTTTGGTGATGGTTTAGCTATGTTGTAATTTCAAGGAATTTTTTCTATTTTACCTAACTTTTCAATTATATCAACATATAATTTTGTAATAGCTTCTTTTAAAATTTATTATGTCTGCATTAAAAGATCACCTCTTTTGATTTTCTGATGTTGATAATTTATAGGTTTTTTTTCTAATTTTTTATATCTGTTTTCATAACCTGTGACATTATGTGCTATCAATTTGGCTAGTTTTTTCAAAGAGCAATTTTGGCTTTGTTGGCCTTTGATTATTTAATGTTTTTATTCTCCTAATTGATTTCTGCCCTTGTCTATATTATGTCCTTTCTTTTACTGTCTTACAATTAAATTTTCTGTTCTTTCCTAGAAGCTCAGTTCCAGTAGCTAAAATTTGCTGCTTGAAATAGAAACTTGTATTATTACATTCCATAGCTTCTTCTTTTCTAATATATACATTTAAAGCTATATGTCACTTTAAGATCTAGCATAGTAACATCTCATAATTGTTGCATGTTTAATCTTATTTTTGCATTGTTCAAAATATTTTTCTTTCCACTTTTATTTCCTGTCTTACACATAAGTTATTTAGAGCATGTTGCTTAAATTCCAAATATTTTGATCTTTTTTTTTAATCTCTATTATTGATTTCCAGTTTAATTCCGTTGTTGTCAGAGAATATCCTCTGTATATTCCAAGTCTTTGAGATTTATCGAGACTTATATGTATTCTGGCACATGTGCTATTTGGTAAATGATCTACATTCCTCCTTCTCTCCCTCCCTCCCTTCCTTCCTCCCTTCCTCTCTCCCTCCCCACTTCCCTCCCTCCATCCCTTGTTCCCTCCCTCCCTTCCTTCTTTCCTTTCTTCCATCCTTCTTTTTTTCTCACTTTGTCACCCAGGCTGGAGTGAAGTGGCACACTCTGGGCTCACTGCAACCTCCACCTCCCAGGTTCAAGCAATTCTCCTGCCTCAGCCTCCCAAGTAGCCGGGACTACAGGCACATGCTGCCACGCATTTGGATTTTAGCAGAGATGGGGTTTCACCATGTTGCTCATTCTGGTCTCGAACTTTCTGAGCTCAGGCAATCCACCCGCCTCAGCATCCCAAAGTGCTAGGATTATAGGTGTGAGCCACCATGCCCAGCTGTGTTTTCTTTCTTTCTTTTAACACTCCTGGCTCTGCTGAGTTTCTTGAAAGTATTGTCTTTAAAAATAAAATTTTAAAAATTATTGACCATTATCACTTAAAATATTTCTTCTACTTCATTTCTTTCTCCTGATACTGTAATGATATGTATGTAAAGTTAGTTGACTGAATTAGTTTTTTACATTTGTTCTGTTATTTATTTATTTTATGCTTACATAATTTAGTTTACTAATCTTTTCTTTTTCTTCTGTTACGTTTAGTCAGCTGGTAATCCATTCACCAAATTAGTTTGTTTATTTTTGAACTGAATAACAAATTGGTTTTTTAAGGACAATTTTTAGAGCAGTTTTAGATTCAGAGCAAAATTGAGAGGAAAATATGTAGTTCCCATATACTCCTGCCCTGACACATGTATAGTCATGTTTTATTTCTAACAAATCTTCCATCTGTTCTTATCTCAGCTCAGTTTAATTCTATTATTAATAAGAAGAGCATCTACTGAGTTTTAAATTTAAATGTTATTTTTAATTTTACATTTTAATGTATTGCTTTATGTTGTTAGTTTCCTGTTGTCATATAATTTTTAAACATGTTAATCACAGAAATTTTAAATCCGTGTCTGCTAACTCCAATATCTGGATCTTTTGTGAGTCTGTTCCTATTCTCTTGGTTTGCAGTTATGTGATCTTCACTCGTTTTATACTGGCAATTTTTGATTGAATGTTGGATTTTGTGTATAAAAATTAGAGATGGTTTGAGAGTCTAAATGGATGTTATCTTTCTGCTGAAAAGATTTACTTTTGTTTCAGATGGGATTTTTCAGTAGGGAAAGATAAATAAATTGTAAAACTGGTTTAAACTTATTTAAATTTAGGCTTCAAATTTTGTATAGGCTGATCTATTTCTGGATTGCTTTTATTGTCCTACAAACGTGTACCCTAAAATCTGAAGTGTTTATTGGGGTCTTTCTTCCTTTTTGGGCCAGATGTTCAATTTTTGTCTTCTTAAACCCATGGTATTGTCATAAGCTTTTTTCACCTTCTTAGCCACTCAGCTGCTACTTTCTCACATTCTTAGTCTTTTCAGCTGCTGCTTTAAAATTAGCAAATGCCTCGAGGGAAGAATATATGATTTTCTTCTATGGGTTTTTTTCTTTCTGGATTTTGGCCTTTGGATCCTTGCTACCTTGCATCTCTCCAACACCCCTGACTCTCCTCACCATACATTAATAATGACATAACATCTTAAAAAGTAATAAGTAGTGTCTGCTCCAAATAAATATAGAACGTTTATTTGACTAATTTTTACACAGTACTTTCTTGCATGATTATCTGAACCCCAAATATATTATTCTTCCCTGCATCTGGATTTTTTCATGTTCTCTCATCAAAGATTGCCTTTTCCGTCTCTTCTACTGAAATCAACAAGATTCAGCTTATATGTTAGTACTTTCAGAATCTCAAGTCATTTTGCCTGTACTCCTCTTTCTACAAGTTTCTGTTAGCACTTATTACGAGAATCGTGCACTTGGTTTCTAATCACATAACTCCTTATTTATTTATTTTGCAAGTAGGTAATGGTTTTCTTAGAGAAAACATGAGTATTAACGATAAAGGGAAATAAGAAATTGTGACTTTATCAAAATGTAAAACTCATTTATCAAAAGACACTACTAAGATTAATAAACAAGCCAAAGTCCAGGAGAAAGTATTTATAACATATAAATCTGACAAAGGACTTTTACCCAGAATATGTAAGGACTCCTATAATGTAATAATGAAAATACAGCTCAATTATTTATTTATTCACTTGTTTTTGTTGGAAAAGTTCTTAGCTTTTTAATTTTATATTCAGGGGTACATGTGCAGGTTTGTTGTATAGGTAAATTGCATGTCATAGGAGTTTGGTGTACAGATTATTTTGTTACCCCGTTAATAAGCACAGTGCCCTAGAGGTAGTTTTTTTTTTTTTATCCTCATCCTCCTCCCACCCTCCACCCTCAAGAAGGCCCCAGTGTCTATTGTTCCCTTCTTTGTGTCCATGTGTACTCAATGTTTAGCTCCTACTGGTAAAGTGAAAACATGAGGTATCTGGGTAGTTTTCTTAGGATAATGGCAATGCCATACATGTTGCTGCAAAGGAGATAATCTCATTCCTTTTTACAGCTATATAGTGTTCCATGGTGTATATGTGTCACATTTTTAAAATCTAGTTACTGTTAATGGGCACCTCAGTTAAATCCATATCTTTGCTATTGTGAACAGTATTGCAATGACCACATGCATGCTCTTTATATGCACTCTCAAGTGATTTGCATATATCTTGTTTTGAATTGCTTTATGGTTTTGTTGTTGTTGACAAAAATTAACGTGTCTTCCAAAGTTAATTCTGTTCATTTACTTCAAACACGTTTATAACTTTTGTCTCATGATATGTTAAATTTCCTCTTTCTTCTTTACTCTGTGAATGTAACTAAGATGCAGAGTTTGGGCTGCGTGGGTCTAAAAAGCAGTAGTAATCCTGAGTATTGATACCACTGTACAGGTGACTTAACAAGAAAAACTGGATTGATTGAAATCAGAGAACATGTCTAGTTTTACACCGATATTTATGGGTTCCACTGTGGAATGAGCCCAAACAAAAGAGTTATTTATTTTTATCTGGGGTGTTCTGGATGACAGATATTTCATGGGCCATTTTGCTTACTTGTAACACTTACTAAAGAAAGCTGTGCCTGTGGAAACTGTTCAATACACATTTTTAGTTGAATTAATAATTTTTCTTCAAACTTTAAAAATTAGATAAATAGGTTCATTCATTTCTCATTAAATATGTAAAATCAGTTGAGCAGGGATATTTATACTTTTAATGGTAGCCTGAGTAGAGTATCCAATGTACCAAACTTGTACTATTTCCCAAGCAATGTTTAATAGAATTATGTGTTAAGGGAAAAAATTAAATTACATCATCAAAAAGTATTTGAAACACTGCATAACTATTTCCAGTGATTGTAAACACAAAACAGCTCTGTGGCAAAGAATTCTGAGTTTTTCAGAAATATGTTTTTATAAAACTTCTGCTTTTGCTTGAAAACCTATCAATAACTCACAGAACACTAATGCTCTAAGGGACACAATTTGAAAAGCTTGGCACAGGGCAATATCTACCTCATGGACAACTGTCAATTATTGTTTCTTCTTTTATGCCTTTCTTTTCTGCTTCCTATTACTTGGCTTTAACAATCTGTAGAGACATCAAAGCATATGAAATGTTTAAATCCCTCTAGCTTACTACCAATTCACAAGGAGGTTTACATTATGTTTAGATACAAATTCTGTTGCCTAAACTTTTCATTCCTTCATGATGACAAGTGTATTAATTTCTTATGGCTGCTGATACAAATTACCAGAAATACAGTGGCTTAAAAAACACAGACTTGTACACTTTCAGTCTATGTATCAGAAGGCTGACAGCTGAATTTCCTTTGGAGGCCCTAGAGGAATGTGATAGGCACAATCACATCCCCTCAAATATGCCTACATTCTAATCTCTGCAATGTGTGAGTATGTGATATTACATGGCAAAGGATAATGATGATTGCAGGTGGAATTAAGGTTTCTATCACTAACCTTGAAATGGGTAGTTAAACCTGGATTATTTCTGTGGACCCAATGGTCCATATAAGTGGGAGCAGGAGGCAGAAGAAAGTCAGTGTCAAATTGATGCAGCATGAGAATGACAAACAACTATTGTTGGCTTTGAAGATACAAGGGGGGACCAGAAGCCATGAAATGTGGGCAGCTACAGAAGCTAGAAAAAGAAAAAAGATTCTCCCCTATATCTTCTAGAAGGAATACAGCTGTCTGGCATTTTGAATTTAGCCAAGAGAAACTCATTTAAAATTTTGAAATCCAGAAAGAGAAGATAATCTGGATGGTTAATTTTATGTGTCAACTTGGCTAGGTCTGGGTACTTAGATGTTTGAAATCATACCATTCTAAATGTTCCGGTGAAAGTAATTATTTTAGATGAGATTAATACATAAATCAGTAGAATATGAGTCAAGAAGTTCATCCTACATAGTGTGGTTGGGTTTCATCCAAACAAATGAAGGAATTAAGAAAAAAAATCTTCACAATCCCGTAAAGTAATTCCTTAACATTTCTCTCTCCACATATATATATATACACACACACATATATATATACACACACACACACACACACATATATATATATACACACATATATATATATACATATATATATATTTTTTCACATACAGACAGACACACACACACACACACACACATCTTATTGGTTCCATGTCTCTGAAGATGATTGATTAATCATAATATGTCTCTGTTGTTTTAATCTAACAAGTTTGTGGTAATTTGTTATAGCACAGATAGGAAAGTAATATAGAGATAAACCATTTCTTTGCCTTTTCTTTATAATCCAGGATAATCTCTTTAAGGTCATGTGATTAACAATCATAATTCACTCTGCAATATTAATTCTCCTTAAACTTATAGCATATTTATTGATGCTGAATATTGAGATCATTTTTGACCTATTCACATTAATTCTCTATAAAAAATTATGTAACTGTTTATTCTTTGCACTAAATCTTAGAATGCATTATGAGTTGTTAAGTAAACCATGTTAATTCAGACATCACATAGAAATAACATTTTACTAGCTAACCTGTTGTGGGGCAGTTGTTACTGAAAGAGAAAATAAAGGTTTTTTGTTTTCTTAATTATCATGCTTTTAACATCATCTTAATTTGTCATTTGTCACTATTTCAATATCTAATAAACATTTAAGTTTTCAGGATACTAAGTATGTACTTTGATTTTGAAATATCCAAAGAAGGTTTATTCAGTTTCCCATTTAATTTATGTGGCTTTTCAAAAATGTATTACAAAGATAATAAAGCATATTTTTCGTTTCCAAGGCCAAAATAGTGGTGAAGTACTGACAGTCCCTCTGCAGCTTCAGACTTTGACAGCAAGAGCCTTGGCTACAGCAAACCAAATGGTGCTGAGTGGAAGAGCAGAAGAGTGATGAAGCCTTATTGGTTACTGAAAGATGTATTCCTGAGTACCTGAATCAGTTCTCAGAGCCTTCTAGGAACGACTGGGTACGTGAGCCGCATTTGCCACCAGCCATCCCAGCTTATAAAACCCAGGAAAATAAGTCTTACTTGTTATATGTTCTCAAACATTTAACCACTGCTGTTACTAAGGCTTTATGCTTACATAAGATAACGATCAGCATTAAATATTTACATTGCTGTTCTACTATGTAAGAATAGAAAATCATTTTTTTTTGTTAACAAGGATGCAGGCCGTAGTAGAAAAAGCCTGCATGTAGGAGTTATGATAGCATATTTTGATCTAGTTGAGGACTCCACTGGCCTGTGTCATTGGACAAGTAATTTAACTTTGCCTACTATATTTCCTCTGCAAAATGAAGGACCTTAACTGCATTATCCCTAAGGTTTCTGCTGGTTCTGACATCCCTTAGTCCTAATAACAAGCAACTTATCCAATTTCTAATAATTAACACTTATCTGTCTTTACTGGATTCCGTGCTAGGAAAATGGATTGCCCTTACGTTACTCAGACATTCTTATATATTACCCATATGTCCCTGCCTAGAATATAACTTTTTTATTACAGAGACCATGGTCCACACCTGCTTCATAGTCAGTATAGCAATAAGAAAATTACTGAAAAAATAAATATGTAATACTCTTTCAAGTGAAGTAAACTAATTTCAAAAATCTTATGTGTGGCTATATTGTAATATTTGAGTTATGGTCAGGCATGATGGCTTATGCTTATAATCCCAGCACTTTGGGAGGCTGAGGCGGACAGACTGCCTGAGTTCAGGAGTTTGAGATAAGCCTGGACAACATGGTGAAATCCTGTCTCTACTAAATACAAAAAATTGGCTGGGCATGGCAGTGTGTACCTGTAGTCCTAGCTACTTGAGAGGCTGAGGCAGGAGAATTGCCTGAACCCGGGAGGTGGAGGTTGCAGTTAGCCAAGATCACACCACTGCACTGCATCCTTGGTGACAGAGTGAGTCTATCTCAAAAAAAAAAAAATTGAGAATTGAGTTATTTTAAGATATATTTTAATAATACAGGTTGTAAACTGTAGTTGTCTGTTTGGAGTGCTTCTTGGAGATCTAAAAATTTTCATTATTTTAGTTGCTTATTATTAACTAATAGGCTTGACAAAACTTTAGTCACGGCATTCCACAGTCCTCCTGGCCCTTAATAGGAACCAAGCACTCTACCTGCCATGGTTTTTTATTGCTTGTCTTTACTGTAAGAGCTGTTGGAGCTGCAAAACATTTGAGATGTGAGGACAAACTCCAAGGGCTGGACAAGTCACTGATTAGAATGCAAATGCCAGAGAAATATATTACTGAACCTGGAAGATCAACAATTACTGCAGCACTGATCAGGAGTGGTGGAAGAAGAAAGGAAAGAATCATTATGTGGTGGCAAAGGAGATGCAAGTGATTTTAGGCTTTGAGTTGGGATAAATGCATAGATGTCGAGGTTTTCAAAGACAGGGATCTGAATCAGCCTTCTAGAAAATAAGCTGATCATGGAAGATTGATTTGTAGTTGATATGTTCTGCAGTGCCTGTTCCAACTGACAGCAGCAGCTCTGGAACCTGCTGCCTAATTTAATTAAGCTGACAAAAAGTAGAAAAAAATAAGAAAATATTTTATTTACAGACTATAAATATCTTGAGGAAACAGGAATCTAAAAATCAATAAAATTTAGTGGTAGAAGAGAAAAAGATATTCATCTGTACTGATTTTTCTTGGTAGAAGGATGGTGACTAAAGTAATCCGTATCACCCCTCCAATAAACCCGGAAACAGAGTCTGGATAAAAAGCTGCAGGGAGATTTTTTGCTTGCTTAAGTAACATTAAAAGACAAAAAATGTCAAATGCAAACATACATATTCCATCAGGAGGTGCCAGGGAGCAGTTTAAAAAGAATTAACAACCCTGTACTGCAGCTGAAACCAAAGAGGGCATTCCCATATTCCGTTTTGGTTTGTTGAAAAGCTAATAGTAGGAGAAAAATCTTCTAATGAAATGAGAATTGCTCCTGAAATATTTCAAAAGGAAACAAACCATCAAAACAATGCATCATGCAAATTTTTGAAAGGTTAAGGATTTCAAAGAAGGAAAATTAGACAACAAAATGTGCTATGTTTTGAAAATTACTTGGCCGAGCTCGGTGACTCACACCTGTAATCCCAGCACTTTGGGAGTCTGAGGCAGGTGGAACACCAGGTCAACAGATCGAGACCATCCTGGCCAAAATGGTAAAACTCCATCTCTACTAAAAATACAAAACTTAGCCGGGTGTGGTGGCACGTGCCTGTAGTCTCAGCTACTTGAGAGGCTGATGCAGGAAAATAGCTTGAACCCAGGAGGCGGAGGTTGCAGCGAGCTGAGATCGCGCCCCTGCCCTCCAGCCTGGCTACAGAGCAAGACTCCGTCTCAAAAATAAATAAATAAAAAGCAACAACAAAAAAATTACTCCTCTCACCTGATTGCTATGAAATCCACAAAATACTGTATGTATTTGCTGTGTATTTCCTACACTTAAAGGAGCAAAGGAAAGTGGCAATTTAAGATTAGCTTCCAAATAGCAATGAAAAATAAAATTTTAAAATAATGTTTATATGTACTAAATAAGTCAATTTCTTTTTTAGTTGCATTTTAAACCTAGATTTACTTGGGCTGCCCACTGTTACCAAATCAAGTGCATACCCGTCCAGAAAGAATAGAGTTAATGTACCATGTGAGATTAAACTATTATTAAGAAATAAATCAAAAATTAAAGTTAACAGTTACCACTGCACTTTACTTTCCTCTGCCTTTCTAAATTTATGTACACATATACATTTACATAGTTAATAGCATAAACCATACTAACATTTTATTACTATATATTTTTTTACTTAGAATTTAGTAAGGTTAGGCTGGACGTGGTGGCTCATGCCTGTAATCTCAGCACTTTGAGAGGCCAAGGTGGGCGGATCATCTGAGGTTGAGAGTTCAAGACCAGCCTGACCAATATCTCTACTAAAAATACAAAATTAGCCGGGCATGGGGGCACATGCCTGTGCTACTTGGGAGGCTGAGGCAGGAGAATCGCTTGAACTCAGGAAGCAGAGTTTGCAGTGAGCCCAGATTGTGCCACTGCATTCCAGGCTGGGCAACAAGAGCAAAACTCCATAAAAAAAAAAAAAAAAAAAAAATTTAGTAAGGTTTCTATCATACTTTCATTTTCAAAAGGAAACAAGCTTATAACATTTTTCAAAATTTATTTAAAAATATATGCAACTTAAACATATGTATTGACTTCTTATAGCATGACTAGGTTGAAATAAATATTTAATAATTTAGAATTTAATAAAGTTTCCAGCTTATTTTTTTATAATGCTAGAGATAAAACATTCCAAAATATATCACCATAGATACAGGAAGTAAAATGTTAGTAAATGCAGACCTAAAATAATGTTTTCTTGAGAATCGTTTTCAGTGATTACATGATAGCATATTATGTAAGCTACAGTGAAAGTCTTTTCTCTCAATGAAAACTTTAATATTTGTTAAATGAATAAATTATGTTAATGAATGGATAAGTCTATTTTTAAAACCACCACATCAACACACACAATAAAAGTAAATCTTTTACTTTTACTGTGCAAAAGACTGGACTTGGTTATGTTTAATGGTGCTAAATAGTGACCTTGCTAATCTTTTATAATCACTTACAGAAATGTTTGCAGGTGTAAACTTATTTTTTCAGTGTTTGTCATTTATATATTCCTAAATATATGAATATTAGAGTAGCAAACATCCTACTCAAAAGTGAAACCATACTAAAGGAACTTTTAGTAAAAAAATTAAAATAACTTGATTGTTCCCTCCCCTTTTTCATCACATCTCCACTTTTGAGCTGTTCTTTCTTCTTGTACTATTTTCAGGAATAAACCTGTCACATATCTAGAAAGGACAGCTGCTAAACAAGTTGTTGCAAGTTAACATTTGGGGTTAATTGACATGGGAACACTATGGAATTATTGGCCCTACGAGGAACTTTAATAAGGAAATTGACTCTGAACTCTGCACTAATCCATTCGTTTCACCACAGTCTTATAAGGAAGGACTAGACTTTCCATTAGACTGTCAGTTAAAATTACCAGAAACATTTTTTATGATATCTATGCCATCTCTAATTCTTCTTAGGCTCAACTAACTTTAAAGTAGGACAAAGGCACAGTGACAAAGCAGGAGCACTGTTGGGACCCAAGGGGAAAAATGCATGTCTGAGACAGCTGAAGATGATGACTGTAATTAGTATTTACTGTGAATTTTATTTAGATTAAAAAACATTTTATTTGTTATTTCAGCACTATCACATAGGGTGGTTAATTTCCAGTTACTTACAATGAAATTAATGTACTGAGAATCATGGTCACACAGTTAGAAATATTTTTTTCAAAAAATTATTTATCTGCTTTATACAGTGTCTATGTTCCTTAATGAATTGTGTTGAAATTGAATGTTTGTAAATGGACTCATACTTTGCCATTGGCAGATACTAAAAGCTAATGAATACCTAACTTCCAGCTACTATTCAGTTGACAGCACTAATTGAATTATTTTCTTTAATTTTTGACTCTGAAAATTTTATCTCTCCCAACTTTCTGATAAGTACCCAGTGATATTTAAGCAAATATCTCATTCTGGGGCTTCTTACAAAGAAATTTTTTTGTAAAGCATCAAGTGACTATTAAATTCCTAAATTAATCTTGTTATTTTGGAATTATGTATATTGGGTTCATACGATGCACTTGTAACTGAGCATAGATGCTTAATAAAAATTCTTCCTTACAATTAGCAAAGTATTTCTTGAAAAATACAAGGAAGCTTTAGTGGGGTAAATACAAAAGACTGGCAACTGTTAGGAAGTTGTAAAGCAATTTATTAGAGTATGTAAAAGCTATATTAGCAACAAGGGTGCACTCTTGACACTTAATCAAATACTAAAGACTATGATTGCTATAATTTTGCCTTCTGGCATTAAATTCAATGTGCTGTATACATTCAGTGTGCTACTATGATTTAAACTAGTGAAACGTAGAAATGTACTCTGGGGCTTGTACTAACCATGTATTAATAATTTGCATTAAATTTGTGGTATAATTAAAAACCTTCACTCAGCAGCAAATGTGAACATCTACATTACTTTAGGTTATTAGAAGCCACCAAAACAGACATTCATTAGTTTACCCATTTATTCAAAATATGTATTAATTTCCTACTGTTGTAACAAATTGTCACAAATTTAGTGACTTAAAGAATACACATTTGTTATCTTACAGATCTGTAGTTCAATGGTTGGAAATAGGTCTTAAGAGCTAAAATCTATGTATCAGCAGAGCCATTTTCTTTCTGAAGGCTCTAAAAGAGAATCACTTTCCTTGCTTTATTTAGCTTAGAACCTATTTGCGTTCCTTATTTCATTACCCCTTCCTCTAATTTCAAAGCACATCTCTACAATTCTGCTTCTGTTTTCACATCTGTTTTCTAACTCAGACCCTCCTGTCTTCTCCCTCTATTATTGATCATCTACCACTTACCACAGCTCAAGCTAAATGCTGTATATAATTATAAGGGGGACTTAATTCATGCCAATGGAGCTTAATTTTGGTTGGACAGCCAGAATAAAAAGTGTAGAGTGAGCACATTGATCCACCACATTTAGATGTTTTTTCCTATGACTTATCAAAACTTCATGAACCATCCTCAAGAGCTGTAATGAAGATATTTTAAATTAGCAAATTTATCTTTGCAAATTTGGTTTTAAAAGTTTCTTTTGAGTGACTCGTTTGTTTTTCAGTAAGTTTGCATTATTTCCAATTTTTTCCCTTTATTTATTTCTAAGAAGGTTACTAGGGTAGAGAATGGAGCTTCATGACTTCCCAGGAGTAGAAGACAGAGTTTGAAACCAACTGACACCCACTGCCTTCTTGCTAGTCTCTACTGAGCCAATCTGGTCTAGTTCTCAGATCCATTGCATTGATTTCTTATCAGGTGTGGCTGATGAATGTATCCTTGGTTTACTAGGAAACTTTCAGAGCTTAATGGCTTTTTGTGGATGACTAAACTAACAAATTTTTGGAACTTTTAGATGTGACATAGCCTACAGGCTCATGTGGTGCCTTGAAAAGCCCTTATCTGACACCAGCTATTCTTCAGTTATCTTTCAGCTGCTTGCACTGGGGTTTAGCACTTCTGTCTGGAGTGTCTCCAGAAGGCATAGTGATATTTTGAATTATCTCTGGGGTGTGGGGCAAATTATGGATTCCTTTAAGACATTAAGAGTTGATAGAGTCTCTCTCTCTTTTATGCACTTTCACCTTTTATTTCACTTCTCTTTTCATCTAACCCAATGATGTCATCATTAATCTTCTACTGTCTGGCTTAGTAGTCAAAGTTCTACTGAGAACATTAGCTAAACATTTCTTTAGATTTTGTCTCTTTTTCTCAATCTAGTAAGAGTTTTTTCTTCCCCAGGCTGATTTCTTTTAGAGAGGAGAATTCTAACATTTCTCACATCTCCCTTGCTCTATTCTCTTTCTTCTTCCCACACTGGGTAAGAGAAAATCTTCTTTTGAATTATAACAAAACCTATTGCCAATATCCCTGGGGGCTAGCTCTTGATGTGTTGACAGGAATGAAAGAATTTTGAAACTTTTCATTTGATTATTTTAATGGCGATTTTATATTAAGAATTCAATAATAAATCATCTTTGAGACTGAAAGTTAAAAAATGAAACCCACATTCTAAGTAGCATAAGTCTTCTCTCTCATTCCTATCCATTGATTTGATGAGTGGGAAGGTACAGGACAAAATGATTTACATGGCTTGAAAGTATTTTGGAACTATCACGGATTACCCTCGACTATTACATTGTATTATACACACACACACACACACACACACACACACACACACACACACACACATAGTCATGAGTTAAGGGTATTATAGAAGGGATTACAAGGGATTACAAAAGGCTACTGATTTTATGTTGAGTAACCAAATAATACGTTTCTGGAAAGTGGGAATGGAGCTAAGATTATAAGGAAGAACGGGAGCTGCTGTTTGAGCATGAGGGAAAATGTATTTTTTTTTTAAAGCATGTATAAATTCTGAGGTGAGGAAGAGTATTGTGTGTTCAAAGAAACAAAATGAAGACTACCATGACAAAAGTTGTTCTGAGTGGTAGGATGTTTAACTCGAGGTGAAGTTGGACAGAATGGTGGAAATTAAAAAGAGGTACCTTATTAATCATAGGAATTTGGATTAGATTTCAAATATAAAATAATGCCATTTGACAGTTTTAGGCTGGGTTAGTATATGATCCTCTCTGTATTTCAACAAAGTTGTATTTTTAATGATATGGCATAGTGTTGCCCAATAAAAACAGTATCATAAGCCACTAATGTAACCATAATGTAAACCATATACAATTTAAAATTTTCAAGAAGCTCTATTAAAAAAGTAAAACTGGCTGGGTACAGTGGCTCATGTGGGTAATCCCAGCACTTTGCGAGGCTGAGGCAGACAGATCACCTGAGGTCAGGAGTTCGAGATCAGCCTGGACAATATGGCGAAACTTAATCTCTACTAAAGGTATGAAAATTAGCCAGGCATGGTAGTGGGTGCCTGTAATCTCAACTACTCAGGAGGCTGAGACAGGAGAATCACTTAAGCCTGGGAGGTGGAGGTTGCAGCAAGCTGAGATAGTGCCACTACAATCTGGTGAAAAGAGTGAGACTCCGCCTCAAAAAAAAAAAAAAGTAAAACTAATTAGATGAAATTAATTTAATAATGTAATTTTAAAATGAAACATTCAAATAGCATTCCAATGTGTAAAGTTTTCAATTAAACATTGTATCTATTACCTTTATATTAAATCTTCAAAATTCTGAGTGATTTTATGCAGATAAGTTATGTTTAAAATATTTCTTAGCCATCTATGGCTATTGTTTATTGTATTTAGAAGTGCAGATGTAGAAAGTAGATTGGTCAAAAGTGAACATGAGTTCAGAGAAACATGTTATGTGATGTTCAGCATTTTCTGGGCAAAAGATGACTTGGGAAAGGAAAAGAGAATGGCAGCAGATGAAGTGAAATGGGAAGATTTGTGGGGACCAGGGAAAGATGTATATAAAGGAGAACTCATTGCAAGAATCCTAATATTTTAGTTTCAGTACCTGAAATGTAACTGATTATATCATTTACTAAGACAGGCTAGTGTCAGTTTTGTAGAAAGATTAGATATGAAAGAGACTATGTTAATCTACTCTTGGGGGGTAAGTGAATGGAAGCAATTAAGAATAATCCTAAAATATCTGGGTTTTTGCTATATTTTCCTCTTTTTTTATTTCACAAATCACCCAGAAATAACATGAAAATGAGAAATTAAATTGTAAAAACCGTCTTTGACAAAGCTCAAAAATAACTGGTATCCTCAATTAAATCCAGTAAATATCAAACAAGGGTGTTTAACAAATAGAAACAGGAGACCTAGAGTTTCAGACATGCCTAGGATTGCTCAGGAAATCAATACTAGTGTTGTCATCTAGAACTATGCAGCTTAACATTGTATAATCATATTTAATAGACTTGTTTATATGCCTCATTACGAATCTTCAAAACATAACTCAAAGTTAATAGCACACACTGAAGTGCACAATTGATGACTTTTTTTGTTATATTTGGAAAAGGGTATGTAGGAAATTTACTGGTCCAGTTTGGTTTCATTAAGAAGCAACAGAAGCAAATATAAATAAGAGATGCCACACTTACAGTAAGCTGCCTGCTGGTAATGTGAACATGAGTATTATGAGCAATGGTGTTTATTCTGATCAGCTGGATAGAAATCATGCACACAATCTTTTTTCTTAAAGGCACTTCTGTTAGCTTTCAACATATCCTTGGTTATTTCTTCCACCACAATACGTGGTTAAAATCAAACAAAAAATCTTTGACAAAAATCACACAAAAATCTTTGATCTAGAAAGAACTTCCTCATTCAAAAATTAGTAGTCAGAATAAAGATAGAGCAAAATAAATGAGAAAATTTAAAAAACATACAAATAGGTCAATAATAAAATTTTTCTAAAATAATGGACGATTTTAACTAAATACTTACATCTTTACTAAATCCCAAAATTTAACCATCCAAGACCTCAGAGCAGAGATACAAGAGTGTAAATCATTACAAAAGGATAAAAGAAATGAAGCAAAACATGAGCAGAGTTTAGAGGAGAAACAGGAGAGAGTTGCTAACTTATCCTATTATCAGAAATCAAATACATATACCTACTATGTTCTCTCAAAAATTAAAAATTTTTAAATTAAAATAAGAAAATACTGTTAAAAACAGCACAAAATACGAATCAAACTGGAATCAGCCTCACAGAATAAAATAAAATAAAACAAAATAAGATGGAAAATAATAGTGACAAAGATATCAGGCCTGAGAAAAACGGCCAAGTGAAATGGAAATGAAAGAAATAAAATAAACTTAAAAGAAAATTATGAACATTTAAAACAAAATATAATGAAAATATGCAATTGGCGTGTGTTTATTGTTTATTTGTCCGAGACAGGGTCTCCCTCTGTTGCCCAGGCTGGAGTACAGTGGTAGAATTTCAGCTCACTGCAACCTCTGCGCCTGGGCTCAAGCAATCCTCCCACCTTTGCCTTGAAAATAGCTGAGAGTACACGGGCCCACCACCACACCTGGCTTATTTTTTAATTTATTGTAGAGATGGAGTTTTGCCACATTGCCCAGGCTGGTCTCCAACTCCTTAGCTCAGACAATCCACCTGCCTCTGCCTTCTGAGGTGCTGGGATTACAGGCACGAGCCACTATACCCATTGTAATTGATTTTTTTTAAGAAGAGATTTTAAAAAAATGAATGAAAAAATTATAATTTTAAATTGCAGAAATAAGAGACTTTATATAATGAACAGGCACAATAAGTTACAGGCAAAATTGACACTGAATATTTAACAATGAGACATCTATTACTAAAGTTACCAGATCTTGAATATTTAGCATGAATCTTTGTTAGTCACACAGAAAAATGGTTACAAATGAGCCTAAAGATGTCAGTTTCTCCTCATAGTTCTCCATCACAATGTTTGTTCTTAGAAGAATTTAAGCAGTGCTTATAAAGTCTTGAGGGAAAATCTTACATTCAACTGAAAAGTTGTTCATGAGAAAAGGCATACAACATATGTTTTGCTGATCATGCAAAAACTCCTAGACTTTAGTTTCTCTGATCTTGAAATAAACAATTGGAATATAAATATCATCTCATAAAGCATTAAACAGAGAACCTATATTCAAAGTACTGACAATGAACATGATATTTACAACTGTAGAACTGGAATATCACTAAATGTAGGGATTGAGATTTCAAAGAAACATATACATATTTCAAATATTGATAATGTAGGAATGTTATGAGTACCAAAAGTTGCAAGAAGAAATGCTAGAAAACTTGAGAGATGGTAAAGAACACTGATTTTCCCATCTTTTATTGCCAGTGGTAGATTTTTTTTTAAATTTCATAAGGAAAACAATGGGGATATAAAGATAGTCAAAAATTAAGGAAAAACTAACAAAATAATAGACTTAGACTGTATAAGTCTAAGTGTAACCAAATTTTTTTTTTTTTTTTTTTTTTTTTGAGGTGGAGTTTTGCTCTTGTCGCCCAGGCTGGAGTGCAGTGGCGCTATCTTGGCTCAATGCAGCCTTTGCCTCCCAGGTTCAAGCGATTCTCCTGCCTCAGGCTCCTGAGTAGCCGAGATTACAGGTGCCTGCCACCACACCTGGCTAAGTTTTGTATTTTTAGTAGAGATGGGGTTTTGCCATGTTGGGCAGGCTGGTCTCAAACTCCTGACCTCAGGTGATCTGCTGGCCTCCGCCTCCCAAAGTGCTAGGATTACAAGTCTGAGCCACTGCTCCCAGCCAACTCTACCAAATTCTTTTTTTTTTTTTTTTTTTTTTGAGAGGGAGTCTTGCTCTGTTGCCCACTGGAGGCTGCAGTGGCATGATCTCGGCTCACTGCAGCCTCCTGCCTCGTCTCCCAGGTTTAAGCAATTCTCTGCCTCACCCTCCCGAGTAGCTGGAATTACAGGCGCGTCCCACCATGCTCAGCTAAATTTTTGTATTGTTAGTATAGATGGGGTTATACCATCTTGGCCAGGCTGAATTCGTTATTCACCAGCTTAGGCCTCCCAAAGTGCTGGAATTACAGACGTGAGCCACTGCGCCCAGCCCCAAATTGTTAAAGAGAAAAATTCCATTGCTACTTAACATTGTTCCAGGGCAAAAATAAAAAGAGGGACAGATTTCAATTTTATCTTATAAAAGTAAGTAAGCATAAAACTGATAAAATTTAAAAAAAAGAACAAAATACAAAAATTATACACCAATCTCACTAATAAACAGGATTTGCATTTTCATTCCTAATGTTAAATAAACAATTAGCTAACCAAGTCAAGCGACATATTAAAATAACCCTAGTAGAGCTTGTTCAAGCAATGTTAAAATGGTTCAACATCAGTGAAGTTTTTAATATAATTCACTCTGTTAATAAATCAAAAAAGAAAAATCATGAGCAATTCCAGATATAATGAAAAGCTACTCAAGGAAATTAAACATTCATTCTTAATAAAAATATAAATATAATACAATGTATGGATATTTCATTAATATTAATATAGATAAATATATATATTTTTATAGTCTGCATAATGCACAATGGAGGAAATGCTAGGAAAAACTGCATTCAAATTATAAATAAGATAAAGATGGCCACTATCACCATTATTATTTAGAACAAATATAGACATTCTAGCCAATACAATTGTACAAGAAGAAAAATAACATTAGAAAATTTAATAAAAAATAACATTATTTTCATATCTATTACATTATATTGCATATATATTATTTGTGTGTATATATTTATATATATTCACCAAAACTATTAATAAAAAAATGATAATTCAAATGTTCAGCAGTGTTGCAAGGTATTTCAAGATGTTCTGTAAAATGTATCCATATAAAGTCTACTGTTACATACAGACTTGTTTACATACAGGCTTGTTTGATCATGGAAAGGACAAAAGAAGATAACTGAAATGTGAGGAAATAATAAAATAAAAAAAATTGTCATATAATTTAAAACATGCTGTTTGGAAAAAAACAAACAAACAAAAAAACAAAAACATGCTGTTTGGTTCCCAGAGTCAAAAAAGAAAGAAAACAAAAGACAAAATATAACAATGTTACATGGACAATTGCTTTTATGTAGTGGAATATGGATTATACATTTAAAGATCTTAGTTTAAGACAACATTTTTATAGATGTTATTCGATTTACCATGTTCTCCTGCCTTAAATAAATGAAAAGATACTAATATTCATCTGTATTGGAATATGATTATCTCTAACTGAGTTTTTAATAGACGTTCCCTCAATTATAAAAATAATGTATAAAATATATGAGAAGCATAATTGACTGAAATATTCAAAAAATCATGTCTATATTATTTTATGTAAACTTTTGATCTCAGATTCTAAGATAAGTGCCTAGCAAATGTGAAGAAAATAATTCATTTATTGGAAAGAGCACTGGAATGTAGATTCTCATTTTACTTGTGCCAATGCTAATTACTTAGTGATATTTAGTATCTTGATTTCTAATATTAAGTATATGTTAAAGGATAAACAGAACAATATGACATATGCTTCAGTTATCTAATTCTGTGCAACAAACCACCCCAATATTTAGAAGCTTTAGATAACAACTATCTATTTTGTGACAAAACACAGCTTAGGCAGAGCCTGAAAGGTATGGCTTTTCTCTGATTCATGCAGCTTCCCTTCAACTGGGGTGAACTGGACTAGAAGACACACTTATAAGATGGCTTGTTCAAATGTCTAGCAAAGTTGTTCAAGCTGTTGACTGGGTGCTCATCTGGGGATGTGATTTGGGAAGGTTCAATTCCTCTCTATCAGGGCTTTTGTTTTGTTTAGAGACGGGGGTTTCACCATGTTGGCCAGGCTGGTCTCGAACTCCTGACCTCAAGCAATCCACCCACCTTGGCCTCCCAAAGTGCTGGGATTACAGGCGTGAGCCACAGCGCCCGGCCTCCATTAGGGCTTTTTGATGAAGATACTTCTTTCTTCACAGCATGGTGGCTGGTTTTCTATAGTGTCTTCCAACAGACCAAAGAAGAAGCTGCAATTATTTTTTTTTTCCACATAGCCTGAGAATTCATTGTGTCACTCCCACCACATTCTTTTGATCAAACCATTTACTGATGCCAGCTCAGATTCCAGGGAATGGGAATTAGATTTCACCTCTAATTAAGAAGTGAAATAAGAATTTTTAGCAATCTTTGATCTACCATTATATAAATGCAAGTAACAATAATTTTTTGAAGAATGTAGTCTATATATTTGCATATAAAGTGAACTTCAGGCAATCATTAGAAAGGTAGAATGATTATTTTTACTGAAAATGAATGCTAATATAAACATCTCTACTCAGTCATCAAAAATTATAATTGTAAGGAATTGGCTAATACTTGATATTAACCTTAGGGATTATGTTATACACATCAAAACATCAGAAGTTTAAATGGTAAGATTTATAGAACAAAAGAAAAAAGAGGCACATTTGTGATGTTGGGATTTTGCCTTCTTTCTAACGGCCTTGAAAATTAAACTTTTCACACCTCAGGTGGGAGTTTTCCAGTGATTGAATATTCATGTAATAGTCCACAGCCTCTCAGACAAATGTGGCAGTTTTCTGACTTCAAAAGGTAGAATAATAATGATAAAATAGAAAATAATGGTATAAAATATAATCACACTCTTATGCTTAGAAGATGAAAATTAGAATTTTACCATTATAGCAGTAATTCTCACTATCAACAAACATATCCTAGAATTGTTCTCTGCTTGATAAAGGTTTTTGTATAACATATACCTAATAAGGAAAACACAAGCTAGTAGCTTTTCTAAATACTCTGAAATTTTTTATCATAAAGTATTAAATATCTGACCATATTTCATAAGCATCTCAAATAGCTGTAAAATTCATTTCTGTATATCATAGTGCTGTGGTACAAACATAGTATACAGATCAATGAGCCAATGCCTCATATTTGGTCTAGGTCTATGAATTTAAATAAAGAATAAATTTTCATCAAAAATCGAACTATAAAATTGCTACTGGCCATTAGAAAAAATCATACCTTCAATGTCCTCTTTCTCGTGATGTGCCCCTGCTTTACCTTTGATAAACCACATACCTAAATCTTTTTATTTTTCAAAATCCTAAAATGCTGATTTATGATACTGTCGCTTTATGATTTTCCACCTCAACCAGTGCTTTGATTTATATCTTAAAGCCATATTCAACTCCCTTTCTTTATTATACACACAGTTATTTCAGAATATCTGCCACTGTCCTCAATACTCTAACCCCACCCCATTTACTTTCAGCAGATGACAGATCTTTAACCTAGAAAAATAATTCACCAGTCCACTTCTCTTCCCATTCTTGTCTATAGTTTATAATGTAGTCACTGGACAACTGGGGTTTCATTGAGATGTTTTCAGAAGTCTACGAGGTCAAAATTATTTTCTTTTTCTTTTTCTTTTTTTTTTTTTTGAGACGGAGTTTCGCTCTTGTTACCCAGGCTGGAGTGCAATGGTGCTTTCTCGGCTCACCGCAACCTCCGTTTCCTGGGTTCAGGCAATTCTCCTGCCTCAGCCTCCTGAGTAGCTGGGATTACAGGCACGCGCCACCATGCCCGGCTAATGTTTTGTATTTTTAGTAGAGACGGGGTTTCACCGTGTTGACCAGGATGGTCTAGATCTCTTGACCTCGTGATCCACCCGCCTCGGCCTCCCAGAGTACTGGGATTACAGGCGTTAGCCAAATATTGAGGTATCCTTGTCTTTTTACTATGGCTATTTGCAGTGATGGCAGAAAAGCAATCATGGGTAAAACCCATGGTGCCTTAGTACAAACCATGGCAGTGGCACCAAAGTTCTATATTCGTTATTGAACGCTCACTGCCTTGTACTTGCAGTAAAAGAAAATAAAATGCCAGTTTAACTTAGAAATATCTTTGTCTTAGTCCACTCCTGCTGCTATACCAAAATACCACAGATTGGGTTATTTACAAATGATAGAAATTTATTTCTCACAGTTCTGGACGTGGGACGTTCCAAACAAAAACACCAGTGAATTCAGTATCTTCTGATTTCACTGCTTTCTGATTCCAAGATGGCACCTTCTTACTGTAGCCTCACTTGGAGGAAGTGGGCAAAAAGGGCACACCCGTGTCCTCACATGGTAGAAACGACTTAAGAAGACCAGGCCACTCCCTTCAACCTCTTTTATAAAGTCAGTAATCCCATTCATGAGAACACTGTCTTCAAAATTCGATCACCACCTAAGGGCTCAACTCCTTACGTCAGAGATTTTCAACATATGAATTTAGGAGATACATTCAGACCACTGAAGTATTTGATAAAGCAGCAAAAACTTTTGATCTTATAAAATATTCTGAGATGATAATGGCAAATACGCATAGAGCACTTGTGCTGCCTACAAAATAAGGTATTTTTCTTGGGGAACATAAGTTTTGTGATTGTTTGAGTTGGGAGTTTAGTGACTTTTTAAAAATGGAATACCATTTTCACTGGAAAGAACACCTGATAAAAAAGGAATGTTATTTAGATAACTATTTGACAGATATTTTCACAAAAGTAAACAAAGTGGGCCTTTCACTTCAAAGAAACTACTAGCAATATTTGTTTAAAATGAAAAAAATGTGAGCTTTCAAGTGAATATTAGGAGTCTAGATAATGTAGATTGTCCAATGTAAGGCTGACAGTTTCTCTATACTTACTTTTCTGATAAATTGTTAATATCAATAAATGCATTTATTTATTTTAGTTTTAATTGTCATAGAAAATTTATTCCAAATTACATTGTAACCAACAATGTCAAAGTATACCAAATTCATCTCAATTTTGGTAGTATTACTAATAGTTATTATTCTTTTGCAAATTAAATAGGTGTAAGTCCATTGTTTTAAAATTTTTTTCAGCTTTTATTTTAGATACAGGGGTACATGCATAAGATTCCTTCACAGTTATATTGACCCTAGGTATTTAGCATTGTACCCAATAGGTAGTTTTCAATCCAAGACCCCCACCAGCTTTCCCCTCTGTAGTACACTGTAGTGTCTACTGTTCCCGTTTATGTACATGTGTGCTCAGTGTTTAGCTTCTACTTTTACATGAGAATGCAGTATTTGCTTTTCTGTTCCTTTGTCAGCTTGCTTAGGATAATGACTTTCAGCTCCATCTGTGTTGCTACAAAAGATATGATTTGATTTTTTATGGCTGCATAGTATTCCATGGAGTCTATATACCATATTTTATTTATCCAGTTCTTCACTGATGAACACCTAGGTTGATTTCATGTTTTTGCTATTGGGAACATCATGGTAATGAACACAGGAGTGCATGTATCTTTTTGTTATAATGATGCATATTCCTTTGGGTATATAGCTGGTAATGTGTGTCATCTCTGATTAATTTCATCAGTGTTTTGTCGTTCTCCTCGTAGTGATATTTTACCTCCTTGGTTAACTGTATTCCTAGGTATTTCCTTTTCATATTGGCTATCATAAATGAAATTGGTACTGATTTGCCTCAGCCTGGATGTTACTGGCATATACAAATGCTACTGATATTTATATATTGATATTTGTATATTTGTATATTTGCATCCTAAAACCTTGCTAAAATCACTGATCAATTCTAGTAGCCTTTTGGCAGAGTCTTTAGGGTTTTCTAAGTATAGAATCATCATCAGCAAAGAGAGAGACTCTGATTTCTTCTTTTTCTATTTGGATGCTTTTTTATTTCTATTTGGATGAGGATTTCTTCTCTTGCCAATTGCCCATGGTACCCGATGCTCCGAATAGGCATGGTGAGAGTGGGCAAACTTGCCTTATTCTAGTTCTCAAGGGGAAGAGTTCCAGCTTTTGTCCATTCAGTGTGATGTTGGCTGTGGGTTGGTCATTGGTAGCATATTCCTTTAATGTTCCTTATTATTATTTTGAGATATGTTCCTTCAATGCTTAGCCTGTTCAGGATTTTTAATCATGAAATGGTGTTGGATTTTACGGAAAGCTTTTTATGCATCCATTGAGATAATCAGATGGTTTCTGTTTTTAATTCTGTTTATGTGGTACATCACATTTATTGATTTGTGTTTTTAAACCAGCTTTACATTCCAGGAATAAAGCTTGCTTGATCATGGTGAATTAACTGTTGGATGTGCTGCTAGATTCAGTTTGTTAGTATTGAGAATTTTTGAGTCTATGTTCATCGGGGATATTGGCCTGAGGTTTTCATTCTTTGTCTTGTTGCCAGATTTTGATATTAGGCTTATTCTGACCTCATAGATTGAGTTAGAGAGGAGACCCTCCTCCTCGATTTTTCGTAATAGTTTCAGTAGGATCGATACCAGTTTTTTTTATTTTTGGTAGATTTCAGCTATAAATTCATATGATTTAGAATCTTTTTTTGTTTTTAAGGTTTTTTTAGTTATTGCTGATTAATTTCAGAGCTTGATATTGGTCTATTCAATGTTTTAGTCTCCTCCAGATTCAATCTTGGGAGACTGTGTATGTAGGAATTTATCGATTTCCTCTACATTTTCTCATTTGTGTGCGTAGAGCTGTTTATCATATTATCTGATGATGTTTTGTATTTCTGTAGGATCTGTTAAGATGCCAACTTTGTCATTTCTGATTATACTTACTTGAATCTTCTCTTGCTTTAATTTGTTAATCTAACTAGTGGTCTATCAATCTTACTTTTTTAAGGAACAAATTCTTGGTTTCATTTACCTTTTGTCTGGATTTTTGCATCTCAATTTTATTAAGTTCTCTAATTTTAGTTATTTTCTTCTGCCAGTTTTGGGGTTTGTTTGTTCTTTTTAAAGTAATATTATTAATTTGAGATCTTTCTAACTTCTTGAAGAAAGCATTTAGGGCTATAAACTTTCCTCTTTACACTGCTTTTGCTGAATTCTGGAAATGTAATTTCCCAATATTTATTAATTGCAAATAATTTTTTCATTTTTGTCTTAATTTCTATGTTCACCTAGAAGTTGTTCAGGAGCAGAACACCTGTGTGTTAATAATAATCACCTGTTGAGAGAGAATAACTATATGGGTCAGAATCTGCTCGAGGCCCTCAGCCTGGAATGCTATCAGCTCCTGAGGCTCTCAGCTTAGAAGGCTGTTCGTCCCCAGATAGACCCACTTTGCTGTTCTGAGTGTCTGCTTCTTAATGCCTTCAGCAATACTTGGGTAGGGGTCTCTAGGGCCAAGCTCGTACTTGGTAGAATATGTTTTATAGGCAGATTAAAATAATGTATATTCTAGTTATTGGGTGTGGTGTGCTGTAGATGTTTATTAGGTCCAGTTGGTCAATTGTCAAGCTTAAGTCCAGAGATATTTGTTAGTTTTCTGTCTTGATAATCTGTGTAATGGTGTCAGTGGGCTATTGAAGTCCCCCACTATTATTGTGTGATTCTTTAAGTCTTTTCATAAGCCAGTAAGAACTTTTTAAATGAATCTTGATGCTCTAATGTTGAGTGTATATATATTTAAGATAGTTAAGGCTTCTTGTTGGATTGTACCTTTTATTATTATCCTTCATTGTCCTCAATATTTTTGGTTTAAAGTCTTTTCATCTAATATAAGAAGAGTGTTTCCTGTTTGTTTTCCATTTGCATGGTTGATCTTTCTTCATCCCTTTATTTTGGGCCTTTGGGTGTCATTACATGTGAGATGGGTTTCTTGAAGACAACAGAGGGTTGAATCTTGTATTTTTTTCCATTCTGCCACTCTGTGTTTTCTAAGTGGGGTCATTTTGCCCATTTTCATTCAAGGTCAGTATCCATGTGTGTGATTTTGATCTTGTCATCTTTTGGTTAGTTGGTTTTTACATAGACTTTATTGCGGATTGCTTTATGGTGCCTGTGGAATATAGACCATGTGTTTAAGTGTGTTTCTGTCATAGCAGATATCATTCTGTTGAACTCTTTTAAGGTGGTCTAATTGAAGCATATATCAGCATGTGCTTGTCAGAGGAGGATTTCATATATATTTCATTTATGAGGCTTCTTTGGCAGGATATTAAATTTGTGGTTGGAAATTCTTCTCTTCCAGGATGCTGAAAATAGTCCCCCAATCTCTTCTGGCTTGTAGGATTTCTGCTGAGAGGTCTGCAGTTATTCTGATGGGGATCCCTCTGTATGTAACTTGACCCATCTGTCTAGCTGCCTTTAAGATTTTTTTTTCTTCTGCATTGACCTTGATCAATCTGATGACTGTGTACCTTGATGATGGTCATCTTGCATAACATCTAATCTGTATTCTTGAATTTGCATGTCAGCGTATCTAGTGAGATTAGAGAAATTTCCATAGATTACCTGCTCAAGAATATTTTCCAAGTTGCTTTTTCTCTCCTTCTATTTCAGAAATGCCAGTGAGTCATATATTTGGTTTCCTTTATTTATTTTATTTTTTTTTTGAGATGGAGTCTTACTCTGTCACCCAGGCTGGAGTGCAGTGGCTCCCTGCAATCTCCACCTCCCAGGTTCAAATGATTCTCCCACCTCAACCTCCTGAGTAGCTGGGGTTACAGGTGCATGCCACCATGCCCGGCTAGTTTTTCTATTGTTAGTAGAGATGGTATTTCACCATGTTGGTCAGGCTGTTCTCAAACTCCTGACCTCATGATTCGCCCACCTCAGCCTCCCAAAGTGCTGGGATTACAGGCGTGAGCCACTGCACCCAGCCAGATTTGGTGTCTTTACATAATCCTGTATTTCTTGGAGGTTTTGTTCATTTTTCTTTATTTTTGCCTGACTGAATTGATTTGCAGAACTGACCTTAAAGCTCTGAGATTCGCTCCTCAGATTGGTCTATTCTGCTGCTAATAGTTTCAATCATATTATGAAATTCTTGTAGTCAGTTTTTTACCTCTAGAAGTGAAGTTTGTTTCTTTCTTAAGATAGCTTTTATTTTTCAGCTCTTGGGTGGTTTTACTGGATTTATTGTATTGCTTGGATTGGGTTTCAACTTTCTCCTGAATATTGCTGAGTTTCCTTGCCATCCAGATTCTGAATTCTATGACAGTCATTTCAGATAAGTTCAGACCATTGCTGGGGAGCTAGTAAACTCATTTGGAGGTAAGGCAACACTGGCTTTTTGGACTGGCAGGGTTATTTTGATGATTCTTTCTTATCTGGGAAGACTGGTGTACCTTTAATTGTGGTGTAAGTGAGTGCAGTCAGTGGGTTTTCTTTCTGGATGCTTTCAGAGGGCCAAGGCTCTGTTTAGGATCTTTATGCGTGGGTGAATTCTTGCACTTGTTTTCATAGGTGTGTATATTACAGGGATAAATTTTTGTTGTTATAGTTTAGGCAGAAATTCAGTTGATGGTGCTTAAGATTTATGGCCACTAGCTAGGTTAATACCCAGTCAATTGGCTCTTTTGTACTTCCTTGCATTGGCAGACATGCTCTTCAGCAATCGGGGAAAGGAGATATCCCCTACCCCACGCCAGGTCTACTTTCGGGCTTTCCGGGAGCCCCTCTGATCAATGGAATTGCACTTACTTTTTTTTTGTCAGGTGTTCTAGCCCACAGGGCCCCCTCAGGCAAAGCCTGCAGTAGGGAGATATGCCACACTCTCTCTGGACCTCTGGACCAGCCCTGTGGAGGGAGGTATGCCCCATTCCCACCCCTGCCCAGGAACCCATGTGTCTCATCGTCAGTTCTCTAAGAGTGGGGTCTCCTCTCCTACTTGAGTCCAGGACACAGATTTTGGCTTTCTACTCTTGAGCTACATGCTGAAGCCCTGAGGACTCTGAAATGTCAGCATTTAGGTTTGGGTTCCAGTTGTGCTGGTGGATCCATGTGGCCTGGTCACTGTAAAAGTACTCAGGTACAGGCAGTACACTCAGGCTGGGCTGTGGGGGCTAGGCTGTGCATCCACTCCTGCAGGGCAGCTAGGCATGAACGCTGGGAGGGGTCAACAGGCAGGAGAACTTGCAAAGCGGATGTGTCCCAGTCCTGTAGGAAAGGTGGCCCTCCTCTCTCCTGGCTTTGAGGTAAGCTGGAGCCTCTGCTTCCTAGAGGGGGATGGGAACCCCTGGAATATGCACGTCTATGGTCACTCTCAGCTGGAGCTCCCAGCACACAAAAGCTCCTGGACTGTCTGCTGTCCAAAACTCCCTGGAAAGATCCCCCTGCCAGCGTACGTGTTCGTAGAGATGGGGAACATGGGGTCCCCTGTAGCTAGGATCTTAGAAATATGCAGGGATATCGAGCCATCCCCTAGTTCCCTCCCTCATGATTTTCCCAGGAGCCATTCAGGGCCAGGACCTAGCCTTGGCATTTAGGTGCCTAGTACGCTGTTCCCATCTTCCTCCCTCTTCAGCCTTGACTTCAGTGTTGCCTCTCCTTTTACTCTTAGCAAGATCTTCTCTCTGAATATCTGCCCAAATTATAGTGGGTTACTCAATAATTTGGTTTCTCTGGATGGGAGTGGCGCTTCCTGGCTGCATCTTGTTGACCATCTTATCCCCTCCCATGTTGTATAATGAGTCAATATTTTTCAAATACATTATGTTACCAAATCGCAAATGGGTAAGATGATTTGTATAGGGTACAAATAAACTGATACGCTTAATACAAAAGAGTTTGAAAAGTGCATTGATAATGTTTTCACCTTCCAACTAACCTTTTAGAAAGTACCACTTGATGAATTTTAATGATGTATTAAAGAAGAACTTCCACAAGTATCTGAAAAGATTAATAAAATATTCTTCTAAATAAGGCTGTATTTTCCTCATGTATTTGAAGAGCATGAATATAAGCTAGATACTTTGTTATATTCTTGGAATACAATATTGATCCAGATAAGTTACCTCCTGTTACTGAATATAGAAAAGTGTTCCTTGCTGTTTCTCAGGCCTTGGTCAAATAGGCATCTCATGATTATCGATTTGGTTTTTTAATAGCTCTATTCTCTGACTACACATTCTCAGCTGACTTTTCTTATTTATCTTTCACAATTTTCTACTTTCCCATTCAAAAGCTTATATTCTTTATGGTAGTCAATTTTTTTCCTTGCTGTACTTTCTTCCTGCGTACTTGTTCATTTGACTATATTCACACGACCCTCAAATACATATTGTTAGTTTCAGACACTGCTGTTAGCATCAAGAACTTCAAACTTTAATTTCTAATTACTTGCTTCATTTTTCTGCCTAGGAATAGCAATAAACCTTCAAAACTAACATATGCTCCCAATAATTAAGGCTGGGCATGATGGCTCACAGCTATAATTCCAGCACTTAGGGAGGCAAAGGCAGGAGGATTGCTTGAAGCCAGGAGTTTAAAACCAGCCTGTGCAACATAGCAAGACCCCCATCTCTACAAAAGAAAAAGAAATAAAAAGCTACTTGGGAGGCCAAGGCAGGCGGACTGTTTGCACCCAGGAGGTGGAGGCTGAAGTGAGCTCTGATCATGCCATTGTACATCAATGAATACATACATACATACACAACAAATTCAGTCCTTTATTCCTACTCATTTTTTGGGCAAAACCTTTCTTTTCTAGTAGAAAGTTCTTCTGGGTAAAATAGCCGGTTGCAACACATCAGCCTATCACAGTCATCATTTTTTTCATGTCAAAATTGAATATAATATAATCTGATTTGTGTATATGTATATGTGTGTGTATCTATAATAGTGTATAAATATATCAATCATATATAAATATATGATTTTATCTTATTGCGATTTAACTTTATAATGTTATATTTATTATTCTGCTTTAATTCTCTAGCATGCTTTTACTTTTAAAACAACATTTCCTTTAGGTGAAATTCATATAGCATTACCTCTTTAAAGTGAACAGTTCAGTAGCCTTTAGTACATTAACAATGTTGTGCAACGACCACCTCTATTTAGTTTAACAACGACCATGTCTATTTAGTTGAAAATATTGTTATCAACCCCAAAAGAAAACTTCATACCAATTAAACGGTTATGTTCTATTCTCTCCTCCTCCCAGCCCCAGGCAACCACTAATCTGTCTTTTGTCTCTATGGCTTTGTATGTTCTGGATATTTCATATAAATATGAAATTGCTTCTTTCACTTACATAATACTTTTTAGGTTTATGGACATTGTAGCATGTATCAGTATTTCATGTTTCATTCATTTTTAAAGTACTCTTATTGATAAAATACAAATGTGTGATAAAACTTCAGAAACCTCAGTTAATATGTAGAAATCTCCAAAGTAGCCTCAGGATTTGGATAAGGTTCCACACTTAAAATTAAATGGTAAAAAAGCAAACACAATCCCTCATAAAATGGACAACTTAGTAATCTTAAGAAATACCTTAAGAGAAGATGTCCTGGTAAGTGCTGTCATTGGAGACATGGGAGATATCAAGTCCAATCAAAAGGATCAGAGTGTATCCCCAGACTGAAGAAAAATGAAACTCATTCAATTGTGTTGTAATCTTGTTTTCAGAAGTAATCATGTAGTAAGCATTAACAGATAATAGAAAAGTAGATAGAATTTGTAAGTATTTAGGCAACATAGCCCAAAATAAAAGAGAAAATGTGTCTGGCAGACACTGATATTTAAATCACAAGGGAAATCTATTTTGTTGTGAAGAAGAGATAGTTCATCAGGTTTCTGTGTAGACAGGATGAAATATCACTCAAGACAATCTAATTCTCTTCGCTCTGATTCAGTGCTCATCAAGAGACCTTTTGGTTATTTGCTTAGAAGTTCTGTACTGGTAAGAACTCCTGTGGATAATGGACATGAGTATTCCTGTTTGGAAACAAATATACTGGCATTCTGGTGTACAATAAACATGTTTTGTGTTAGTCTATAGCAACGAACACAGTACCTAAAACAAACCATACACTGAAAAGATGAGCTGAATGAACTAATAAGTGTGCAAAGCATTTATAATATTATGTTGTAATTAACCTTGATGTGTATAGGATAAGCTGAAAAAAATATATACTTTATTCATAATTTTGTCATCTTTTCCAATGTAAATCACTTGGAAATTTGGGTTATTAGAATATTTAATCATGCATTGCATTACTGGGGAGAAAAGAATAGATTGAAAAATTAATATTATTAATATAGATTTTCATACAGCAAACATTCAGTAGAAATCAGGATGATTTTTTTGCGAAATATTACTATTCAGAGACAGGATATTTAAAGATATTGTTCAGCAGACATGTTTCTAAGAATGACTCAGACACTCAATGTATGTAAGGACTCTTAAGATCCCACTCTGCAAAATACTTCCCACTTGGAGAAATTGCTGATATAATTAACTCTGGAAAGCATGAGATCCCTGTAGGCTTCCTTTTTGGTAAGAAATCTCAGGGATAATTGCAAGAGCCATTTTTAATAAGACAGAGTTAGATTGCTGATTAGTTTGTTTTTTTTCAAGGTTACATTTTTATAATTTTTTACTTGAAGACATTTTTGCTGTAGTATACCAATGTTACGACTTGCTCAAAATTCAGCTGGTTCTGTCTTCCAAGGGAGCTAGCTGCTTTAGTATATCCTTCCTGTTATTAGTTCTACCTATTGTGGTGAATCTATTTTAAATAAGTATGCATTTATTGAAAGTCTCCTTTTTCTTTTATCTTTCTAGTGATTTTCAGTAAAGACTACTATTATATCAAGATTTGGTGAAAATTGTTTCTTTATCAGATTGTCTGGTGAGGGTTATGACAGTTTTGAGAATTATTTTATCCTACTGTCTTAGTAAATTACTATCAATGCTGCTTACAGTGAATTCAGGGGAATTGGGGGGGAAATGGCTATGCATGGCATTTTGTACCTATGCAAAGTACTTGATTGCATCCTCCAACATCCAACCAGTACTCCAAAGTGCAACTCCAAAAAGAGGTTGCCAACTGTATCTTGCTACATCCTCATGTTTCATTTTCTAACAAACAGAATGATCTTAGATTTTGTTGACATCCAAAGTGCTGAGGAGAATTTTCCTCAAAGTCCATTTAAAAATATGTTCACTGTGGCACTGTTTACAATAGCAAAGACCTGGAACCAAACCAAATGCCCATCGATGATAGACTGGACAAAGAAAATGTGGCACATATACACCATGGAATACTATGCAGCCATAAAAAATGAGTTTGTGTCCTTTATAGGGACATGGATGAATCTGGAAACCATCATTCTCAGCAAACTGACACAAGAACAGAAAAACACCACATGTTCTCACTCATACACGGCTGTTGAACAATGAGAACACATGGATACAGGGAGGGGAGCATCATACGCTGCGGTCTGTTGTGGGGGAATAGGGTAGGGAGGTTGGGGAGGGAGAACAGGGAGAGAAATGCCAGATCTAGGTGATGGGGGGATGGAGGCAGCAAACCACATTGCCACATATGTACCTATGCAACAATCCTGCATGTTTTGCAGATGTACCCCAGAACCTAAAGTGCAATTATATATATATGTGTGTGTGTGTGTGTGTGTGTGTGTGTATATATATATACACACACACACACATATATGTGTGTATTAATGATATATATATCATTAATATATATATGTGTATATATATATACACACACACATATATATTAATGATATATATGTATATATGTGTGTATATATATACACATATATATTATGTATATACACACACACATATATATGTATATACATATATATACACACACATATATAATATATATATACACATATATCTATTAATTATATATATATATATATATATCATTAATAACTTAGAAAGAATTAAGTTAGAGTTGACCAAAGCCAACGATTCTATTCCTATCTTAATGTAAAAAGATTTTTTTTTTCAGAAGTGTGAAAATGTTAGGGCAAATATAAAATTGCTCAGAAAAAACACATGATTGTCTTTCCTCAATTGTGAAGGTAATCTACCGAATTTAGTTTGTTCTTTATCCTGGGTATAATTAGATGTGTTTATTCCTGTGTTCCCTTAGGAGAATCAAACAGGAAGATTCTTTCTGGTTCATGCTTGAAGAAGATGGCTCAGACTGCTGTATTCCAGAGGGTTGGGTTGGTTTCTAATATATAGAAATGTTAAAGTTTAACACTGAAATTGTAATCACCTTTGACTCATTGGATGAACTTGGAAACACATTAAAACTGAGGATGGCTTTATACCTTTAATGTCTTTCTTGAGTGCTCTATGTCCATTTATTTTTATAAGATGTTTTCAAAAAATTTGGTGTATGCAATTACATATTAGAATATATATTTTGATCTTTGTTTTTAAGCACAGTTGGAATCTCTTTGCATCCAATGGTTAGAAAGAAATTAACAGTGTTGTTTTTTATGCTTACATTAGCTTGAGTTACTGACACTTGAACCAAAATATACCTGTAAGTAAACAAACAGAAACTGTTTATCGGACACAATTCTGTTTATCTACTCAACAAACTTTTATAGATTATCTACCAAGAGCCAGATCATAGAAGAGACACACAAATACCCTAACTTTCTAGGTTTTGGTCTTGCAGTGCAGACACATAAAAAAATTGATGCCATAGAAGCATAGACCTGGGAAGGTCTGGGCAGTCCTCAAAGAGGAGGAAATGGTAGAGAAGGCATTTAAAAGAAGGTAGACACCTACCAGGGAGACAAGCAAATGAGAACTATTCCAGATGTGTGTAGAGGGTGGGATGGAGAGAAGGAAGGAATAGAAGCGCCTATGGAAGCTTGAAGAAAGCAAAATAAGTTGAGAGATATGGAAGCCTTTGAGGAAAACAGTAGTCCAGAGTTCACATTTCAAGGTGAGAGGGAAAATAAAACAGGAGCAAAGGCTTATATAGTAGAGGGTTTTATAGGCTGTGTCAGTGACTTGGGACTTTAGGTTTTGGGAGATGAACAAACACCACAGTGTTTTAGGTAGGCAATTTGCATGTTTTTTAAAAAATTTTATTCCTTAGGCATGTGAAGAATGAATTTGTGTAGAAAGCTAGGAAGCAGCGAGATTAGCTAGGAAGCTGCTGATACTGTCTGGGAGAGAGATGTTGAATTAAGTATTGGAGTAGTGAGGAGGAAAGGGAAGGTAAAATCAAGGTGATATGCTTAGCTCAAACTAAGCTTTATATGAAATACAAAATGCTTTCTGCTCTACGGAGATTATAAATTATTTACATATTTATTTGTCAGGAGATGGGATAAAACTGATAGATTTTATAAAATGACTAAATGTAATTAACATAATTTCATAAAAATATATATAATGACTTGTAATATGAATACTTCAGTTATTAGTACATCTATACACTGATGACATGACTCAGGCTACAAAAGTACTTCTAGAATTTTCTAGAGTTCCCTTTGTTCTGAACTTTCTCCAATCTCAATCTACTCTAGAAATGAAAAGTATAGTATCACCTTCTTGAGAAAATAATAACATAGGATAATTAAAGGATGGGTGTGACCTAGAAGAAAAGTTAAAGATAATTTTTTAGTAGTTAGCATAAGTACAGGTATAATGAGTGGTAGGAACTGATATCGTGTGTAAAAGGGGCAGGGATTTGATTGAAGCGTAGGAGCTTTGTGTGTATGGAGCTGTTTGCCTAGGTAGTAAGGGACCTGTTACATACTGTGGAAGATCATGAATGCCTAGCTCAGGAATTTACACATTACCTAACAGACTCATATTTTAAATTAATAGGTTACACTACTATGTTGTGGCTATTCTATTACATTTATTTTTCTTGCATCCTCAGGACTTTTAATTTCAAAACTGTTAAACACAACTATATATTATTGTTTTAGAGTCAGGCTAATGGATATCTTGTGATATCCTTCTAACTTTCCTTCTCTACTTCCTCCTTTTTTTTTTTATTTTTTATTTTTGAGATGGAGTCTTGCTCTGTCACTCAGGCTGGAGCACAATGGTGTGATCTCAGCTCACTGCAACCTCCACCTCCCCGGTTCAAGCGATTCTCCTGCCTCAGCCTCCCCAGTAGCTGGGCCTACAGGCATGTGCCACCACGCTTGGCTTATTTTTTTGTATTTTTAGTAGAGATGGGGTTTCACCGTGTTAGCCAGGATGGTCTGATCTCCTGACGTCGTGTTCTGCCCACCTTGGCCTCCCAAAGTACTGGGGTTATAGGCATGAGCTGTTGTGCCCAGTCTTTTGTTTTAAAACAAAATGACACACCAGATTGTTATTGTAACACTTTGGATTGGTCAAAATTTAATAAAAATATTTTATATTCATTAAAAATGAATAAAATATATTTAAATATACAAATGTATGGTGCCCCCTGAATTATTCATTTTCAGAGTGCAGGCACAAGTTGCACTTCTTTATTTTATTCTGCTATTTCTTATGAGTTTTTTTTAAAACAAAATCTAATTTTACTAAAAAAAATTTGGAAGAATGGGGAAAATTTTACTGCACACAGTAAGATTTATATATTTTATATATTATGTAATAATCATAAAACAAGGCCAGTATAGAAATTATATAGATAGCATGGCTAAAATCTAAAATTTAAAAATTCTGGCTTTGTCCATTTATTTATAACGTCATCTTTTTCAGTTTTATTGAGGTAAAATTGACAAAGTAAAATCATTGAGGTGCACAATATGATATTTTGATATCAATATACATTGAGAAATGATTACCACAATCAAGCTAATTCACATATCCATCACCTCATATAGTTACCTTTTTAATGAATGGTAAGAATTCTTAAGAGCTTCTCTCTTAGCAAAGTTCAAATAGACAATACATTATTATTAACTATAGTCACCATGCCATACATTAGATCTCTGGAAATTATTATTCTCATAACTCAAAGTTTGTACCAGTATTTCCTCCTATACACCCTACTCCTGGTAACTACTCTTCTGTTCTCTGTTTCTATGAGTTTGACTTTTTTAGATTCCATACATAAGTGAGATGATGTGGTATTTGTCTTTCTATGTCTGGTTTATTTTACTTAGCATGATGTGATCTAGCTTCATCCATGTCCTCACTAATCACAGGATTTATTTCCTTTATTAAGTCTGAATAATAGTTTTTGTATATACATATTTATCTATATATATCACATTTTCTTTATCCATTTATCTGTTAAAGGATTGATTTCATATCTTGGCTATTGTGATGATACTGCAATCAATATAGGAGTGCAGATATGTCTTCAACGTATTGATCTGATTTCCTTCAGCTAGGTACTCAGTTGTGGGATTGCTGGATTATATAGTAGTTAAATTTTCATTTTTTCAAGGAAATTGCATGCTGTTTTCTATTATGGCGATATTAATTTTCATTCGCACCGATAGTGTGCAAGCTTTTCCTTTCCTCCACACCCTTACCAATGCTTGGTTTCTTTGGCTTTTTTGTACTAGCTATACTAACAGATAATAACTCAATTTGTATTCTCCTGATGAGTAATCATTTGGGCATCTTTTCATGTATCTGTCGGCTATTTGTATGTCCTCTTTGGACAAATGTCTATTCAGATCCTTTGCCCATTTTTAAACCAAGTTTCTTGTTTGCTTGCTGTTGAGTAATAGAATTTCCATGTTTATTTTGGAGATTAACTTCTTAACAGATATATGGTTTGCAAATATTTTTCTCTAACTTAAAGGTTGCCTTTTCATTTTGTTTGTTGTTTCTTTATTACTGTGCAGAAATATTTTATTTAGTTTTATGTATTTACACTTGCTTACTTTTGCTTTTGTTGCTTGTGCTTTTGGTGTCATATCAAAGAAATCACTGCTATGATCAATGTTACGGAATGTTTTTCATAGGTTTTCTACCTCTAGTAGTTTTACAGCATTGGGTCTTATATTTAAGTCTTTAATCTCTTTTGAGTTGACATTTGTATATGAGGTGAGATAAGGGTCCAATTTCATTATTCTGCATATGGATATGCAGTTGTCCCAACACCATTCATTGAAGAGATTGTACTTTCTTCACTGTGTGTTTTTTGGAATCTTTGTTGCAAATCAATTGAACATAAATTTGTGAACTTATTTCTAGGCCATCTATTCTGTTCCATTGTTCCATGTATCTGTTTTTATGTAGTACCATGCTATTTGTAACCAGAGCTTTGTAGTAAATTTTGAAATCAGGAAATGTGATACCCTCACTTTGTTCATATTGCTTAAGATTACTTTAGTTATTCAGGGTATTTTGTGGCTCCATATATATTTTTCTTATTTTATTTGTGAGAAAAATGCCATTAGATTTCTGACAAGGGTTGTATTGAATCTGTAGATGGTTTTAGGCAGGGTGGACCTTTTGATAATTTGATTTTTCTGGTCAATGAACTTAAAATATCTTCTCATTTATTTGTGTTTTCTTCAATTTCCTTACTCAATGTTTTATAATTTCTAGTGCACAGATCCTTTATTTTGGTTAAATTTATTTCTAAGTATTTTATTATTTTTGATGCTGATGTATATAGGATTGTTTTCTTAATTTCCTTTTCAAATAACTTACTGTTAGTGCATAGAAATACAACTGATATTTGCATGATTTTTAATACAATCACTTTACTGAATTATTTATTAGCTCTAAATATTTTTGGTGGAATCTTTAGGGTTTCTAGATATAAAAATATGTCATCTACAAAGAGGGAAAATTTTCTTCTTTCTGATTTGATTCCTTTTGTTTTTTTCTTTTGTCTAATGGCTCTGAATACAATTTCCAATACTATGTTTAATAGAAACAGTGAGAATGGGCACCTTTGTCTTATCCTCAATCTTAGGGTAAAAGCTTTCAACTTTTCACCATTGAGTATGATGTCAGCAATGAGTTTGTGCTCTTTATATGGTCTTTAATATAGTTTATTGCTTATGATGAGCTACATTCCTTCTATATATAATTTGTAAGAAATTTTATCATGAAACGATGGTGAATTTTGTCAAATGCTTTTTCTATGTCTACTGTGATAACCATATGATTTTTGTCCTTCATTCTATCAGTGTGCTGTAACACATTGATGGATTTGCCTATGTTGAACCATCTTTGCACGTAAAAGATAAATCCTATTTTATCCATATGTATGTATTCTAAATGTTTTCTCGTCTTGAGCTTGCTTTTGTTTTTAATGATGTCTTTTGATAAATAGAAATTGTTTTTATCTTTGAAAAAGTATACTTTAAAAAATGTATAGCTAATACTTTCTATATGCTGTCTAGGAAATATTTTTCTTAGGTCCCAGGGTTATACTTCAACTTTTTCCTTACACTTTATACCTTTGGGTTTAAGTTTAGGTCTGCAATCATCTTTAAATAATTTGTTCATAGGTTGTAATATTTTGGCCAAATTACCTTTAACGCAATGATTAATATGTTTAGATTTGATTCTGTCAGTTCATAAACTTTTTATTGGTCTCATGTTACAAATTGTTTCTTTTTCCTTTTTTGACTTAATCAAACAATTTCATTATATGTTTTCATTCTTCTATTAGATTTTAATCTGTGACTTTGCATTACTGTTAGTGGTTTCTGTAGTTATTATGGTATACATGCTCAATTTATCAGTCTACTCAGAATTAACATGGTATCATTTCATGTAAGACTTAAAAAACTTGAATGGGATAGTTTCATATGTCTTCCCTCATCTTTTGTGCTATTGTTGTTAGAAATATAAAACATCGACATAAATTATAAAACCCCTAATAAAGAATTTTAATTTTTGATATAAAGTTTTTAGGTTATTTTAAGAAATTAAGACAAGAAAAAATATTTTATGTTTAGCTACCTGTATAACATTTATGATTCTTTTCATTCCTTCCTACAGACCCAAGTTTTATTATATGTTTCATTTTGAAGGACCTGTTTTTAAGATATAGAATTCTAGACAGATATTTTTTCCTTCAACACTTGTTTCATTAGCTATTTCTCACCATGGTTTCTAATGAAGATTCCATGTTTCTTTATATTATTATTTGCCTCTTGCTGCTGTCTCTAGCTACATTCATGATTTTCTCTTCACATTTAAAAAGTTTTCAGCAGCTTAGTTAATGATGGGTTTAGAAGTTGCTTTCATCTCTATTTATTTTGCTTGAGTTTCAATGACATTTTTGATTCTGCAAATATATACTTTAAAATTATATTTAGGATTTTTTCCGCTACTACAATATTAAATGCTTTCGTTTCTACCCAATCTTTTTTACGACTCATGCTGGAACTCCATAGTTCTATGTTTTCTTAATTTCTTTTTCAAATAACTCATGGTTAGTATATAGAAATACAATAGATATTTGCATTATATATATATTTGATATATATGAAAAACATAATTTTATTTGCATATATGTGTATGTATATATTTTAGACTCCTTCACATTATCCCTCAGGTCATCGAGACTCTCTTTTTTATATTCAATCAATTTCCCCTCTGTTTTTCAAACTTGATAATTTCTACTGGTATTTTTAAGTTTCCTGACTGATTCATCTGCTGTTAAGGCCATAGTAAAATTTGTGTTTAATTTCTTTTATTCTATTTCTCATTTCTAAATTCCTATTTTTTTTTTCACAGCTCCTCTTTCCGTACTGATATTTCCAGTATCTTTCTGCATTATGGCCATACTGACTTTAAATCATTGAACATATTTTAAATAGGTGTTTAAAATGCTTGGCTGCTAATTCTAACAGCCATTTTAGGATTGATTCAATTACCTGCTTCTTCTCCTGATTATGTGTCACATTCCCTGTTTATAATTTTTTTTGTTTAAATTTTAAAAATTATATCTTGGCTATTGTTGGTGGCATATTACAGAGTTCTATTATGGTATAAATTTAATGATAATTGATTTCTGTTCTAGCAGGCAGATCCCTAACTGTACTGAAACTCTAAACACTGTTTCCCCTGGTGTGGTCAGCAATCAAAATATTTGTTTCCATTAACCTACCAGCTGCCTCTTTTCTTGGAGTCTCTTGTGTGTATACATAGTTAAGCGGTAAATGAAGGACAGGGGCATTTAAAGATGGATTAGCATGTACCTCCTTCTTTATATTTCTTCATGTATAAATTCTGGTGTTTTGGGGCCACTGGTCAGTTTCTACCAACTCTGGTACCATTAAATTCTAATTTCTAACTCCTAATTTATCAGTATAGTGAGATTGGGGCTTTTTCTTGACTTCCAGTTTGCATCATACCTTTTTAGTAAAGATTAGGGCATGTTTCAAGGGAAAAAACAAAAAAACAAAACAACAACAACAAAAACTCCACATAAAGAGAAATATCACCAAATGCAATTTGCCTCTTTTAAAATTTGACTCCCCTACAGCCGTTGCCTGTCTTTGATCATCATACAGTATTTTTAAATGCAATTAGTTCTTAAGAGAACATATGTATTCCTAAAAATCATTATAATATGCAAAGCAATGCAATTAAAACAATAGGGTTTATAGAAAAAAATTAGGTTAAGATCACAGCACTCAAAAACTTTACCAGTGACACATAAAAAAAACAGTATTTGTAAAAATTATAACCCAGTTTTACATATGTTAAATGATTAGATGCATCTTTTCTTGCAAAATATTTGGAATTTACTTATGGAAGTAGGTGTTGGAAAGGTTTCAGTTTGTGAATTATTGTGAAGTGGTAGAGAGATTGCTATCTCAAATCTGGAAACCAAATATAGATGGATGTGGGCAATAATACGTAAGAACGAGGTAACCTGTAGATATGAAATGTGTCTGTATGTGTGCATATACATTTTTTGTGTTCCTATGGAACTAGGTTCAGGTGAATTAAGTTTTCTGTGTTCATCTAAGGTTTTTTACAGATGAAATTAAATAAGCAAATGTGAAATTTAAATTATGCTCAAATTATTTTCTTGTATATTTATTAATTTGAAACAAATTTGCAGTTTCAAAATAAACATTATGTCATAACTGATAGTTTTGTAAAAATATTTATACCAGTTTACAATTGTTATTTGTAGGAGAATTAGTCTAAAATAAGCAACTTTGTCATTACTGAAAAAAGAACCTCCATGTTTTCATTTTGAAATTTATGTGTACTTTTTCTGTGTCTGGTATCTTTCACTTAGGATTGTTTGTAAAATTTGTTGGTGCTTTGCATTAGAAGTATTTTATTTTATTAATTTTGTATTTCCTTATAGCATTCCATTTTATAAATGTACCATTTGATGGACATTTTGGTTGCTTCCAGTTTTTTGCTATTTTGACTACAACTGCTATGAATATTATTTGCAAATATATTTTGAGCTGCATGTGTAAGAGTTGGTGGGTCATAGTATATATGTATATTTATCTGTTATAGATAATAACAAATAGTTTTTCAAATGAATTATAACAGTTCATATTCATGAGCATTATATAAGGTTTTCACTTTTCCCAAATCCTCACCAATATTTGCTATTTATAGTTCTTTCAATTTGAGTACTTTCTTGAATTTTGCCCTAATCTGTAAACCAATGTTCCCATTTGGTAGAGGAGGTTAGTTTTAAAATGTCATTGTCATGATTTTTCAAAAAAAAATATTTATTAAGAGTAATTCAATAAGTAAAATAATGGTAGTTAAAAATAATTTTTAAAATGATTATATGCTGCCTCAAGAGAATCTCTAAATTTCAATTTAATAAGTTTTGATGACTCCATCATTCAGATTAAATGACCACTCCCTAAATTAATTCAATAAATCACTTAGAACCCATTAGATTTTTTTCTACAGAAGAATAAAATTTCAGTAACTTTAGACAACAATTATCAAGTGGTTATAATTTATCAAATGAAAGAAGTTCCCAGCAATTCTTCTAGGTACAAAGGCAAAGCGGTCTGGAAATAAAATTGTTGCATGAAATTTATTCTAGTTTTTATCCCAAATCTGTACATACCCTGAATTATGATTGCTTAAAATAGTTCTTAAATCAAATTTAATACTAGGACATGTGCTGGTAAAGTAGAAAAATATTTTGGAGGAAGAAGTACACTGTGTGAGTAGCTATGTAAATCTTATTTCTGTTTATTTTCTTTTCCTTTCCAGAGTCTTTCTGTCACCCAGGCTAGAGGACAGTGGCACAATCTTGGGTCACTACAAATTCTGCCTCCAAAGGTCAAGCGATTCTCCTGCCTCAGCCTCCTGAGTAGCTGGGATTACAAGCGCCCACCACCACACTCAACCATTTTTTTGTATTTTTAGTAGAAACAGGGTTTCACCATGTTGCCCAGGCAGCTCTGGAACTCCTGACCTCAAGTGATTTACCTGCCTCAGCCTCCCAAAGTGTTGGGATTACAGGCATGAGCCACCATGCCAGGCCTAAAATTTTCTTTCTGATGTATATGAACAAAAACCTATTAGTAGCTAAAGGCCTAAAATTATGTAGGATACCTGATGCTGGAGAGAGGAAGAAGTAGATAAGTTCTGCAACTTGTTTACAAGAAGTCCATGGAAGAATTTACTTAGTTTCTCAAGGTCACTGAAGTAAACAGGAAACAGGTACAGTCAACATTTAATTATAAGGAATCTCTGGGGAAATAGAGATAAATGAAATCCAAATTAAATTTCAATTCAGGCATTAGTTTCACCTGTTGGTCACCAATGCTTTGCAAACAGGAAACTGACCTAACATTCTCAAAGCACTTAAGGTCTTTCCTTATTTTTTGGTGGAAACGGTAGAAGAATAGCTGGAAGAAACCTAAATAAGCACAATGAATTAGATAACTAAGAAGTGGCCAACATTCTTCTTTTGGCAGCTCAGTGATGTGTAAACAAACGCTAAATGAGCAAATAGTTTCTAAACATCACATTGTTAATGGGAAATCCAGGGCTACTATCCAATTACTTCAGAATTTCTGAGATAGTATTCTTTCCTCTGTGTACGTTGCTATCACAGCTAATTAGTAAAATCATGATTCATATATATTTCTTTATAAGCACATGGATTATATTCAAACAGAAAAGAGTAACATGAACCAATATGTGTATACCTGTGTGTGTGTGTACATATGCCTGTGTGAGTGTATCTTTTATATTTAAATATGATTTCAAAGAAGAGAAGTTTCACTGCATTTGAAGAAGAGAAATAAGTAGAGACAACTGAGGAAAGGGCTTGATGGATTATCTTGCAGAAGACTTGACAGAAAAGAAAAAGGCTATTGCAGGATGAAATCATTATTCTGGGGAGAAGAAAAAAGTGAAGCTATTATATTCAGGTTCATCATCAGTGGACAGATTAGTCACTGATTGAGAAGCAAAAGAGAAAGAACAATATACAAAAATGAAAATAAAAGATTTTTAAAATACTTAGTTTGAGAAGACTGAGGCTAGATACTTTAAGCATCTATTGATTTTAACTGATAACAAATGGTAGCCCCAAATTGAGTAAAACAGATTCTTTTTTTAACAGAGGTACATTTGAGCATAGCTTAGCTCTAGGACAATGGGGTCCACTTACTCTGATTTTGAGAGTACCATAGCTTAAAGGTTTAAATAATTTCCACTTTTTGAGTTTAAGAAATGTAGGACATATTAGTTATGTGTACCTGTATTTTTTTTTAAATTGAATTAGAATTTATTCATTAGTTCTTACATGTTTCGTCATATGCTTCCAGGTATATATGTATTTATGCAGCAACTTTGAAATAATTTCTTTTTTAATTTCACTATTTAGTTAACTTCAATGTAATATACTTGAGAGATGAAGCTTTCTATGACTCTACCACTATTTTAATATGAAAATGCTTGAATAATAAAAATGTATTTCATTCAAGGTCATTACATTAAATGGTTAGTTGAAGCTTTTGCTTAAGAAATATCTAGGTCAAAATTTTTATTAATATTACTGTTTTACAATCTATATTTATGAGCCTAGACATTAAATTTTGTCTGGCATTATTTGGTTATGTTAATATCAGCTTAGTGGATTCCACTCTACTTAATATCCTTTTTATATTGCTTAAAAATATGTGCAAGGAAAGCACCATACCTTAAATTAGAGACATATGCTTTGGCTATAAAAATCATCAAGCCAGCATCAGTTGCTTTTGAAAACCATTTCACAATACAAAACTAATTAGCTGTGACAGAATAAAATACAGTAAAAAACATTTTAAAAAGTAGGCTGCTATTTTGAAGACAGCAATTTTAAATGCTTTCATAGGAATTTGTGGAGTTTAGTTATTATCTTGCCTAAGTATTGCTTTATTAGAAAAATTAAAATTAATTATTTTTTATAGTTAGTAAAAATAAATCCATAGGAACCACTGGTATATTTTGGCTTTCCAAAAGGCAGATGTTTCTTCTTTTTCAGAATCATTGAAATTAGCAAGTAGTTTTAAAAAGACATAATTTTAAAACTGAGATTTTTTTGTGTGTTAATGATTATTCTAAATACTTTATTTTGTTTATCATAGACTCATTACAACTGTTTATTGTTACTACTAGTACTGTTACTATTGTTACTATTATAATTTTGCAAATATGTCTGGTAGTAACCAATATGTTTAAAATTTAAAGAATCAACAAAATCATAAAGAAAATATGCTTTGTACTTTTCTCTTTTTTTATTACATTAAAAGGACTCTGCTTTATTTTTTAGGTAATGACTTTAGTTTTGTCCCATATAGCTGGGAAGATATAAGAATGAGCAGTAACAGGAGTAGGGCTTGCTTTTATTGTAAGAGATGTGCACAGGCAAATTTCAAGCCAAATTAATACTAATGAAAACATCTTGCTTTATTAAAATGTTTTTTTTTCTGGAATCAGCACCACATAGAAAGTCTTGTATGTGAATATGAACCTGAGATCAGATATTATTTATTAGTAGCAAAATTTCTCTGCCAAGACAATGAAATAGAAGCATCAATATGGCCATCTGAGGAATTAGTTCTGAAATGCTTAAATCTGTGCATCCAACGTAAAGTGTAGTAATTATTGAGTTCTGATTATTTTTGCTGTTCCAAAATGATAATTTTTCTAGGCAACCAAGAACAGATTTGATATGTCATAGTAGTATCATATTGAAAGCTTTTTCTCGTGTTCACTCACTCACTCAACACTTCTTTACGAAATATGCACAATTTACTAGGCATTGCACTGGCTGTAAAAAAATTACTCATAATCCAGTGGGCATGATTATTCAGTGTAAACACACTGTAATTTGATAAAAGATTTAACAGAAATATTACGTTCAATTGTATGGCTTGGATTTCAATATCCATAACAGAAAGATTTCGAAGCATCAAGAGAAAAGCTTGACGTGGGTTTTTCAACCAAACACCATTGCTTTCATGAGTATTCAATCTCCTAAAACTTTGAAACTATTTTCCAAATAAAAATTTAGGCCAGAATTTTTAAAGGCTCGTTTTAAAATTTCTTATCTTGGCAAAATATATATTTTATTTAAAAAAAAAAACTAGGATTATCCATGTATAAATTATATACAATAAAGCACACATAATTAAAATGTGTGATTTGATAAGTTTTAAAATATGTATATATCCTTGAAACTATCACCACAATAAAGGCAATGAATCCATCTCTCTAAAAGTTGCTAAGTGCTCTTTGGAAATTCTTTCTCCTGTCTCTTCCCACCCAGGCAATCACTGATCTGCTTTGTGTCACTGTAGGTTAGTTTTCATTTTCTAGAATTTTATATAAACTGAAACATACTTTATGTACCTATTTTTGGTCTGATTTCTTTCACTCAGAATAATTATTTAAGATTTCCCTATGTTGTTCCATTTATCATTTCATTTTTGCAATTAATTAGTTCATGGACATACCACAATTTGTTTATTCATTTGCCTATTGATGATGAACTTCCAGATTGTTTCAAGTTTTTGACTATTACAAATATGCATGTTTATAAATAAGGTTTGCAGAGATATATGTTTCCATTTTTAGGAAAATACCTAGGAGTGGAAAACATGGGTCATATGGTATGTATATGTTTAAGTTTTTACAAAAGTGTCAGCAACCTGCTTTGAGAAGTGTTAATACCATTTTAAACTTCCATCAGCAGTGAATAAAAGTTCCACTTATTCCACATACCTGCCAATACCTGTTTTTGCAGTCTTTTTAATTGCAGCTATTCTAATAGGTATTTACTAATATCTCATCATAGTATTAATTTGCATTTACCTAATTTAAAATGATGTTGAGCATATTTTTCTTTCTTTCTTTTAAAAAATGTTTTAACTTTTATTTTAGGTTTAGGTGTACATCTACAGGTTATTACATAGGTAAACTTGTGTCATGTTACCTACATTACCTATGTAAACACAATTTACACAGGCAAACTTGTGTCATGTTGTACAGATTGCTTCATTACCCAGATATTAGGTATAGTATCCATTCGTTATTTTTCTTGATTGTCTCCCTCCCCTCATCCTCCCTGTGCCACCGACAGGCCCCAGTGTGTGTTGTTTCTCTCTATGTGTCCATGTGTCTTCATCATTTAGCTCTCACTTTTAAGAACATAGTGCATTTGTTGAGCATATTTTCTAATGTTTATTTTCCATCTATACATATTCTTATTTTTATTTAGGTATTTGGCCCATTTGAGTAAATGAGGCCGTTTGGTTTTGAGTTCTGAGAATTTCTACTATATTCTGAATAGAAGTTTTCTATTGAATAAACAATTTGAAAATATTTTCATATTTTCTCCAACTCTGTACTTTGTCTTTTCATTCTCTAAACAATGTCTCTTGTTGAGCCAGAGTTCTTGATTTTTATTTTGTTGATTTATTTTCTGTTATGATTGTGCCATTGATGCCATATGTAAAAAATCATTGCCTAACCCAAGATTATGAAGACTTTCTTCTAGAAGTTTTATAGTTTTAGATTTCAACTCCTGATTTACAATAAAATGAATTACTCTTTGTATATGGTGTGAAATATTGATCAAGGTTTACTTCTTGAATATTGCTACCCAATTGCTCTGGCATTATTTGTTGAAAAGACTTTTCTTTATCCATTGAAATGTTCTGGCATCTTTTTCAAAATTAATTGACCAGGTTTTTGTGGGTCTTTTCTGGACTCTTTATTCTTTCTATCTATCTGTCTATCTCTACGTCAATGCCAGATGGTCTTGATCACTACAGATTTATAAAAAATCTTAAAGCCAAGTAGCATAAATCCTCTAAGTTTTCTGTTTCAAGTTGCCTTTACTTTTCTGAGTTCTTTGCATTTCTATTTAAATTATAATTAGCTTATCAATTTCTCCATAAAAGCTTGCTGGGATTTTGATTGTTATTTAGTTGAAAGTATTATCAAGATAGGGAGAACTGACATGTTAATAAACAGTGAATCTTCCAACTCCTGAATACTGTATGTAGTTCTACTGATTTAGGTCTTCTTTGATTTATATTCTTGCAATGTTTTATAGTTTTCAGACTTTGGCACTTGCATATATTTTGTCAGATTTATCCCTAAGTACTACATATTTTTATGCTATTTTAACTGATTTTTTAAAATTTCAAATTCTGATTGCTCATTTTCAGCATGTGGAAAGTGTTGATTTTTGTATATTGATCTTATATCCTGCAACCTTGGTAATTTTGTTTATTAGTTCCAATAGCTTTTATTGCAAATCTGATCAGATTTTCTAGATGGGTGATTATGGTCTCTGTGAATAAAAGTTTTATTTCTTCTCTTCCAATCTGAATACCTTTTATTTTGTTTTCTTACCTTACTATTCTGACTAGTACCTCCTGTACAATGTTAATAGAAATGAATGAAAAAAGATTTCATCGCTGTACTTTTTCTTCTTTTTTGAGGTGAAGCATTTAGTCATTCACTATTAAGTATGATATTAGTTGTAGATATTTTTGTAACTGCAATTCCTTAGGTTAAGGAAGCACCATTTATTTATTTGCTGACATATTTATGTAATACTATAAATAATAAACTTTGTTCTGGAATATGATTAAGTTACACAGAGACAACTTTATTACTACTTTTAAGCTTTAGTTTACAATGCCAGAACATAATTAGTTTAGTGTTAAAATTACTCAGCTTCTGAGGAAAAGCCCTTCTTCAATACTCTGTCCAATGGCCTGTAAATTATGTGGTGTTCTCTTCTACCTGGTGAAAATGGCAACTGTTCTCGATCTTGTGTGAGTTTCAGGGACTGTACCCTATAGCATTGTTTCTTTTCCTGACTGCAGCTGGTTTCTTCACATGGCTTTGCTCATTAGTATGCGGCTACAACTTGATGGTGATATCTCTTGAGTTTCTACTCTACGTAGCTTTCTTCCTTCAGAGACTTTGTCCTAAAAACCTTCTCCCTTGCTTGCGATATTGCCAGTTTAGTCTTTCCAAAGAGAGACTGCTAAGGTCTACTTAGTTCCTATTCCCTGTGCTGTAACCTGGAAATAGTCTCCAGACAGTATTGTAGAGCAGTTGTAATGCTCACCTTCTTTGTTTGCCTCTCTCTAAAATGTCTAATTTCAAAATCCTGAATTTGTTGCCTTATATTATTTTTTCCAGTTTTAAAAAAAAGTCAGAAAATGATTTAAATCTGGTTTCTGTTTTTTCATCTTGGCTAGAAGCAGAACAAAACGTACTATTTTATACATTGTGTTTATTCAAGTGCATAATAGATTAAACTTACATCAAGTGAGGAATATATTTTAGAATCATAGGTTAAGATTATATATCTATATGCTTGCTTCAGATTATTTTGATTTAATTTTATATTCCTTGATATTTCTTATTTTTTTTTTCTGGTGATTACCAGCATATGGTAAAGAGGTAGGAGCAATTGCATGCATAATACAAAAATAAGAATCTTAATAGCAAAGACGAATCCAAAAGACCTAAACCAGTGTTAGAAAAAGTTGAGGCCAGGCATGGTAGGTGGCTCATGCCTATAATCCCAACACTTTGGGAGGCCAAGGCAGGAGGATCAACTGAGGTCAGGAGTTTGAGACCAGCCTGACCTACATGGAGTAACCCTGTCTGTAGTAAAAATACAAAATTAGCCAAGCATGGTGGTGCATGCCTGTAATCCCAGCTACTCGGGAGGCTGAGGCAGGAGAATTGCTTGAACCCAGGAGGTGGAGATTGTGGTGAGCCAAGACGGTGCCATTGCACTCCAGCCTGGGAAGTACAAAACTCCATCTCAAGAAAAAAAAAAAAAAAGCTTGGCTTTACTTCATAAATTTTATGTAACTTTTTTCTTTCACCTACATTTCTTAGGAAACTCTTGAACAAATTATAATGGTGCCAAACTTTGAAACTCTGGTAAACTTGTCCAGTTTTGATTAATAGCTCCATCATCCATTGCCAGTGAGGATTCTACAGACATTAATTTTTATCAGGAACAGCTGGTTCTTGAACACAGGTACAGGCTGTTTCTGCCACATGATCTACCTATGATATATTAATAAAAGAATGATGGTTTAACTCTTTCTGATGCTATTGAAAAGTCAATTCAATGCTTTCTTGAAAGAGAAAGGATAAACGGCTCATAATTTTGTTTATGTTATTGTTCAATGTCTTGTTTATCTTAGAATCCTCATACTTTTAAGCACATGATTATATGGTGTGATGAAAAAAAACTGAGTGACAGTTAAAATGACTTTTGTGGAAAATGGTCAGAGTATTCAAATAATGGAGGCTCCAATTTGTAACAACTGTTAATTAAACAGATCTAGGAGTATTTATGCATTGAAGCGCAAACCATTTTTAACAGAAAATGTCAATTTATATCTTCGAGACAAGAACCACTCTGCTGTCTATGTGATTTAGAAATTCATATCATCTTTACTAATGATTTATGCCTTTATTTTCATTGTCATTTGCTTGGGTACTTTACTTTTGATAGCCAAATATGGGAGTGAAATTGGCAAGATTATGTACTGATAAATATATGCAGTCATACAATGATTAATAACAATAAACACACTAGTTAGAATGGCTATCATTTAAAAATCTGGAGACAACAGATGCTGGAGAGGATGTGGAGAAATAGGAACACTTTTACAGTGTTAGTGGGAGTGCAAATTAGTGCAACTATTGTGGAAGACAGTGTGGCAATTCCTCAAGGACCTGGAAATAGAAATACCATTTGACCCAGCAATCCCATTACTGGGTATATACCCAAAGAATTATAAATTGTTCTATTATAAAGACACATGCACACATATGTTCATTGTAGCACTGTTTACAATAGCAAAGACCTGGAAGCAACCCAAATGTCCATCAACAATAGACTGGATAAAGAAAATGTGGCACATATACACCATGGAATACTATGCAGTCATAAAAAACGATGAGTTCGTTTCCTTCATAGGGACATGTATGAATCTGGAAACCATAATTCTCAGCAAACTGACACAAGAACAGAAAATCAAACACCACATGGTATCACTCATAGGCGGGTGTTGAACAATTAGAACATGTGGACACGGGGAGGGGAGCATCACACACTGTGGTCAGTTTGGGGGAACTAGGGGAGGGACAGCAGGGGTTGGGGAGGGTGGGAAGGGATAACGTGGAAAGAAATACTAGATATAGGTAATGGGGGGAGGAAGACAGCAAACCACCTTGCCATGTATGTACCTATGCAACAATCCTGCATGATCTGCACATGTACCCCAGAACCTAAAGTACAATAAAATAATAATAATCATATGTATTTTTAACCGAAAAAAACATCAAATATAAAACTAAATAATAAGAAAATACTAATTTAAAAATGCATAGGAACTCTATGGTCATTATAAATATGTTATGTTGGGCAAAATAATGTTTGGCATAAAATTTAAGGTAAAAGGAATGTTCTATTTTGAGCAGCATAATAAAGAACAAAACCAATGGAGCTCATACACTCAGGTTCAATTTCAAGCTCTACTACTTACCACACAGTATCTGAGTGATGATTTAACTCTGAAAATCCCTATAATTCTTATCTGAACTTGGGGTTGATATTTTCTATACCCCAGTAATATTTTGAGGAGTAACGAGGAAATATGCATGTAGTATTTGTTAAATAGTTTTCACCCATCAAATATTACTTCTTTATTTACAAGTTCAGAGTGGTCTAAAAAGCATGCCATACTCTCAATTAACATCAGGGCATGTGTTCTTACAATGGATTTTTTATGATATTTTATTTTCCATTAGTTGTTTCAATGTCATAATAATTTGAACAATTATGTCTATATTCAGTAAAGTGATATTATTGAAGTAATAAAGTTACTTGAAATCAGAACCACTGAATAAACCTAGGGTGGGTGATAAGCAGAAGTGGATTTTTAGAAACACAAGAGTGTATTCACATCCTGTTTCATTATTTTCCAGCTGAACAGGATTTTATTCAAATCATGTAGTATGCAATGGTCTAGTAACATCATTGATTTGTACTTTGGGGGAAATGTTAAGTACTATATTTATTCCTAACTGTAAGAAATGCTTTTTCTAAGTTTTCTACTTACGGCAAATTAGGTAATATGTGTGTGAGTAGTACCTCACCAACAGCTTTATAAAGTTGACTTCTTACTTTTGAAATATAAGCTAGAGAAGTTATTCATTAACTTCTAGCTTGAATATACAATTTTTCAACATTTTTGTTCTCAGCACGATAACTTACTTTTTCTTAAAATACTTCATAGTTTTTGTTAGTAGGGAAATTAAACGACTCTAGAAACATTATATGCTTAAATGGCAATAGGGATTAGAAGAGGTAGAACTCTTCAGAGAGAAGGTTTGTTTTTCTCCTTACTTGCAAATTGAGCTTTGCTGTTACTTTAAGCCTTTTCTTCATAGGAAGAGCTAAACTTAATTGGCACATCCGATCCAGAATGAGTGGAAGAGAGCTTTCCAACAGATCTCTGCTGGCAAGCAGCACTTGGGCTAATTTATCCTCCCCTGGCAATTACTCTGGTATTGCTGACTCTTCACGGATTGCCAGTTGATGATAACTGCCAGCCTACACCTGTAGACACCTGCTGGCTGAAAAAAGAATCCTTTGAAAAGTCAGCCTGTGAAAAAGAGTATATCAATTCTGTCTACTAGGAGTCTAACTTGTTTTTATTTTATTCCAGTTTCTACAACCTTGACCATTTCTTATGTTACCTTTTTTAATGCTAAGAAGGTATAAATAAGAACAAAATATTAAGGGACCCCTGAGAAGCAGCCTGGAGCATCTCGTTCCCAGTTTCAGGAATTTTCAAGTGTGCTGTAAACTGCAAATGTTAAAAGGATGACTTTCTTCTGAGAAGATGTGTAGCGATGCATATAATAAACTCTACTCCTAGGCTAAGTAGTTGGCTAGAAATGGTGTGTTGATGAGAAGCTCTAGGTATTGGCTATTTACTAGGGTTTTTAACTATTTTTTTAAATGCTATTTTGAAACTGAAGTGGTTTATAACAAGGTTGCTTATGTACAATTTCTAAACGTAACCTGAGATCAGTGATTTGATAAACTTTAACCACTTGAAATGTACTGTTTCCTATATTTCATAAATGTAAGAAAAAGAACAATTAACATGTAAGGAGTTTTAAGTGGAATGCTGTTATGATTTTACTTCATTGAAACCTGAGCACTGTTCTTAAAATGAGGGGATTTTTGTTAATTATAGCAATCAATAAGAGAATGTAATAAAATAACACTTGCTTACATTCAAAAAAATTGACACCCTATCATCAAAACTGAAAGAGTTAGAGGAGCAAGATCAAAAAAACTCAAAGTCTAGCAGAAGACAAGAAATAGTTAAGATCAGAGCAGAACTGAAGGAGATAGAGACACAAAAAACCCTTCAAAAAATCAATAAATCCAGGAGCTGGTTTTTTGAAAAGATCAACAAAATTGACAGACCT
>NW_016107676.1:1587044-1654973 GCF_001604975.1 Cebus imitator | reverse complement strand
ATGTGCACGTGTATGTATATACATATATTATGTACAAATTACAGTGTATTAAAGGACTGGCTAAGCAAATCTAAAGTCCATAGGGCAGACAGGCAAGTAAGAAGGGAAGACATAAAAGTGTCTGCAATCCTATGAGTATGGGCTAAAGTTTGGAGTCTCTCTAGTTCATCCTAGCAAGGCAGACTTGTATAACCATATCATAAAGTAACCATGGGAGTATCACTGCATCATCTTTGCCATACTCTATTTATTATAAATGAAGCAGGGTTGTGAGATACTTTTAGAAAGTGAAACACCATGTTAAATATAAAGTCATTTGAAAATAAGGTTCCTTTTACTCCTTAAAGAGATGTCTTTATTTTGTAATCACTGGACTATATCTTTGTAGTTTAAAGCAGAGAAAGGGATCATTAAGTGATGGAAAATTCCAGAACAATTACTGATACTGAAAAACAAGCACCATAAAATTATAGAAATCTAATTTTGCTATTGGAAAGTCTCCTTAGCAGCTATTCACTTCTAATCAGCCTGAAGTTGTAATGAATAGAATAATAAGCACCATTAGAATAATTCACTATTCATCAAGAATAATAAACCACTTAGAATAACAAGGCTAAAATAATAAGCCAATGCTTAAATCATGAAAAAGAAATAAGAGGGAAAAAAGGGGATTCTCAGAGGAGCTGACTGCTGTTGTGAGCTACTGAGCTCCTCTAATGTGTTGAATTGTTTATTAACCTATTCCACATTCCACCACCTCCATATCTGCCTCATTATCACTCCATGTCGTTTTTAGATCACCTATACCAGACTAATAGAGAGATTAAAGACAGAGAGAGAGAGAGAGAGAGAGAGAGAGAGAGAGAGTTTCCAAGGCTCCACCCTTACTAAATTGTCCCCTAACTGGGACAATTCTTCTTTATAAGTCTACTTACTATTTGACTTCCATGCCATTTGCTTCTGCTGTCTTTTCCACCTACAATGGGACTGATTTCTAACTTCAGCTGTCAAAAATATGCCAATTATTCAAGGTTCAGATCAATGCCTATTTCCTTCTTTACCCATCTCAGATCCATTTCCTTGCCCATTTACCCGCCCTGGTACAAGTGAGAGCAGGATTCAGAGAATCTTTGAAACAAAAGATACCTTAAAGATTACTTAACCCAACTTCTTTGGTTTAAGACAAAGAAACATAAAGGAAAAAATATTAAGATTTCCTTTAAGGGAAGATCTGCTTTCCAAACAAGTAAAGATAAAGTTGCTCTTAACAGGGAAAAAAACAGACATGTATGAGTGTGACTTATATGACTATTACTTTTTTATAGACTTTCTAAAAAAGATGTCACTTTAAATTAGAAATATGCAGACATAAATATATTATATTTGGTTCTTTTTATTGCTTATAAAGGAGTATGAACCCTAAGGAGATGCTGAAAATAGAGGAGAGAATTTTAGGTACTTTTCCAAGCCATAGATTCTATAGTTCAGTGATGTTTTCTAGTTCTAGGACTGGCCCCTCTCAGCAGCTGTGTAAATCAACTGACTACTCTGTGATCCACTTTAGCTCTATACTATCTATCTATCTATCTATCTATCTATCTATCTATCTATCTATCTATCTCTTTCAGTAACACCTGAAAAAAAAGTTGTATAAGTTAATGAGATGATATGTTCTTGAAAAATATGTTCTAAATGACTGTGCATAAATATGAAATATCTGTAAAATTAAACCCATCATCCTCCTCAAATATTTGAGTTTCTTTAAGTATACCACTCAGTGAATTTTAATTTGGTAAAGAATTTTTACCTCCTTTAAGCTATCCATGTTTGTATTCCTGAAGTGGCATATAATTTAGAATCCCCTTAAGTGTTCATATAATATTTAAGAACATATTATTTATATAATAATTGATATCTGATTACATTTTATAAAGGAAATCTGTAGATAATTTTATCAAATAAAAAGCATGACCCTCTGCGAAGGAAAAAGCTCTTTCAGAATCTTTCACAAGGCTCCAGTATGGAATAGAGAAGTATTGGATTTTCTGGTCTTTGAATACAACTTTGATAGTTAAAGCAAACAGGTCCTTTTGACAGACATAGTAAGTTCATCAGTACTAATTCCTATATAGTTTAACACATAATGGACTGCACTGAAAAAAAAAAACCATTAGTGAAGGAAGAAGCCTTTTTAGGTATAAATTAAGAAAATAACTTTCTTGTTTGAAATTGTTTCAGACTAGTCTTTCTTTTTTCTTTTATTAATTTTTTTCTCGACTTTCAGTTCAATTGATTCAAAGACCAGTCTTATTGCAAATTTTTAATCCATCCTTGTTCTCTATTCTTGATAATCTCATGCACGAATGTGTCAAAAAATATGTGTTTCTAATAATATTCTAGTGAGTTCATAGATTCCCGAAAAATGTGAAAAGCCCACCATAATGAAATGAAAAACATTCTGGCAAAGACTACAATTAGATTACCAAGTAACAAATAATATCATTACTACATGTTAGCATTTTATATGACCTAATAAAGAGAAACAAATATACTTTTTATAAAAAACAGACTGAGCTTTAATTTTTTTTCTATACAAAGTATGTTTTATTTTTTAAGAAGTTCATTGGCTGAAGCCCTGAGCAATGTTTCTGCAAAGCTGTGCTTATAGACAATGTAAAAAATATTATTTTCCAGATCTAGTTTTAGCTAAATATATCATTCTCAGAATGAAAAACTGTGCACTGGATGGTTTAGTTTGGTTATCTCCAGATTTCTAAGTAGTGCCTTTCATCACTACTAACTTATGTGAAAAATTAATAAGAAGATAATTTTGGAAAGTAAAACACTCAAAGGTTTGGGTGTATCTACAAATAGAGGTAAGAAGAATAGGTGATCCTTTTCTCTTTCCCTTCTCTCCTCCCTCCCCTCTCCTCCCCTCCACTTCCTTCTACTCCCCTCCTTTCCCTTCCCTTCCCCTCTTCTTCCATTCCCTATACTGTGGGGGTAATGTGTACTCTAAATACAGTCAGAATGAAATGGCAGCACCCCAAGGAATAGAAACAAGATATCTAGCTAATCAGTAGCTTGGGAATAGCAGAAATTTGAGGAACAGTGACTACAAAACATTTCCTTTTGGAAAGTTGGCTAGTCCAACTTCTCTGAAAACCATCTTGCCAATTTAAACATAAAGCTCTAAGGGTAAATAAGCTATATCTTTCTTGGGTGAGAAATTCACTGGAAAGGGTATTAGAGGAGGGCCTAGACACGTCAGCAGAAATTTGATAAACAGGAAGGGGTAGAAAATCTTATATACAGGAATTATATTATACAATGCAAAAAAGTATAAAGAAACCCTATTACAATTAAATATGGCTGAAGCATTGGATGTATGGTACGTCTCTTTATTATGTAAAAACCATTTAATTTATTCTTAGTGTTCTTTAGATCATGTGATAGGTGGTTGGCATAGAATGCTGTAATGGTGCAGACAGTTTGCAAGTGATCAGGTAATGAGTGGAAGTGTCAAGTGTTGTCATGGGTGCAATGATAACACATAGGAGGGATGTTTAAGTTGGTCTTGTGGGGCTTGGGAAGGCTTTTCAAAAAGGTTTTATTCACTTTAACACCTCTGAATGGCATCACTTGTTTTTTCTTGCCTAAATATAGAGTTTTTAACTCACAGTGTTTGTTTAATCACTCTCAACAATACCTGCCCCTCACTTAAAATTTTGTCTATGTCTCAAATAAAATAAATTCCTCAAGACTTGCTGTGGATAAATAAATATATGCACATATCAGCCCTTTCAGTTAAGACTATACTGCCTATTTTTATAAAACTGATTTTTTTAGTACCCCTTAGAGAATAGTATCTTAATAAGGCTCACTCTCATCTGAGTAGGTTACATCTTGCAACCAAATCTTCTGTCTTTTGTACAGCATGCTTGTTTGTTCAAAATTTTTTGTAAAAAGAGAGACATTGCTTTTTGTCTTCTCTCCTTAAGAGAATTACTAAAAGTCATAGTATTATACATTCCTCCTCCAGAATTAATTGTATTTTTTAAAACATTTTATATTTAAGTTACTGCTTAACTTTTCTTGATGGCTCAACATCAGGAATAATGCAACATCAGTAAGAATAGAAAAGCTGTAATACTTCTCTACCCAAGCAACACTATTGAAATCATTTCTTTCCCCAGCTCACTCCTTTCTCTGTTGTTCAGTTAAGCACATCATCAAAAGAAAATGCTAATACTCTCTTCAAAAAAGCAGCAAACTATTGAAAAATCTCCAGCATCAGGGAAAGCAGGTATGTTCTTGTTTCTGCAACATTGACCCCAGCTGCCATCTTTGGTAATGGCAGCTGCTGCAATGGCAGCAACACAAGAGCCCGAGTACAGTTTTAATTTTTGTGTAGCAGCAGTGAGAAGCAGAGGTGAGGAAGCTCTATGGTGTCACCTTAGTCATCAATGACTGTGAAGAAAAAAATTGGTTTGACAACATATTTGTTTTAGTAACAAATGGGATTAACTTCAAAAGGTTCAAATGAGGAGACTTTATGGAAGGAACTATTTACAGAAGCATGGGCAAGGGCAAACAAGGATGTTAAATTATTAACATTCCTAGAATTGAGAGAACAAGTGGAGGAAACAGGGTTTCCAGAATCCAGTAAGTGAGAACAGTGAGTCCAGAGCCCAGTAAGTGAGTAATGAATAGTCCTGAAGGATGGCAGCTACTGTAAAAAATTCAGGCTGGAGCAGAGAAGAAATGCCCAGGTACTCTCTCCTATTGCATTCAAATCTCCTCCAGATGACTCTCTGTTTGCTAAGTCCATCAGGAAGCCAATTGGCAAAAGAGCCAAGAGAATACAATTTGCATTGTCACTCCCTCAATGTACAATTGGGACAGAAAAATGAGAAGTCATGGTTAAATGGAAAATAGCCATGTGATGGTTTATTTTATGTGTCAACCTGACTGGCTCAAGGTGTGCCCAGATAACTGATCAAACATTATTTCTGTGTGTATTTCTGAAAGAGATTAGCATTTGAATCGGTAGGCTAGGTAAAGCAGATTGCTCTCTCCAGTGTGAGTAGACATCATCTCATCTGCTGAAGGCCTGAATAGAATGACAAGGTGGAAAAGCAGATAATTTTTCCTCTCTCTGTCTGATTGCTTAAGCTGGGACATCAGTCTTCTGCCTTTAGCCTGAAATTACACCATTGGGCTTCTGGTTCTCACATCTAGTTCTGGCTTTCTTGGACTAGAACTCGCATCATCAGACCTCCTAGTTGTAGGCCTTCAGCCATGAACTGGAACTACACCACTGGTTTTCCTGAATCTCTGCCTTACAAACAGCAGACCTCGGCACTTCTCAGCCTCCACAATCATGTGAGTCAATTTCAGATAAGCAGATGATAGATAGACAGATAGATAGATAGATATAGAGAGATAGATAAAGATAGATAGCTATATCTCACTCCTAATGGTTGTGTTTCTCTGGATAACTTTGACTAACCCAAGGCAAGACAACAGAAAGAGAAAGAATCCTCCCCAGGGGAGTTATAAGGAGTAATATGGGAAAACAAAAAAAATAATATTCTGGAAAAGACTGAATGTAGCTAACATATTGGGGTTGGTATTTTGTGACAGTGGCCACATTTATCTGAATGGGCTAGTAAAGCCTGAGATGTTATGGCTATCTAATATTTTTCTGAGAACAATTACTTGTAACCCAAATGTTTACTGGGTGAATGACCTCTACCTCCATATAGGAAGAGTCTCAGCACCTCTGCCCTCTAAACATAATAAAAATATCCCCATTTATTTTGGGGAATCCCTGAAGATTCCTTATGTGAGAAAACTATCAACTTCAGTCACTATGGCCTTCTTTTTTACTGTGACACTACTTGTCCAAGACACTGTTTCATGTCATTCCCCTTGAAGGAGTTTGTGTTCCCACCACATAGAATGAAAATGCCAATGTCAGTGCCAAGGGTACTATGTCTCCAGATGTTTATAAAATTTCTAACCCTTTTGAGGATGGGAAGAGGTTGAAGTTAGTGATGGATTCTGTGCAGCAGCAGAATGGGAACAAAGGTGACTGTTTATTCTTGTGGGATCCTGAACAGCAAACTATGTTCACAGATTCTCTCTCTCTAATGGGCTTAATAGCAAAGTAGTCTAAGGGCCTTTATGCAGCCCATGCTTCTCTTAAGCAGGTTCTGTATTCTCCCCTTATCAGAATGTCCTTTCTTAGTTTTTATCTGCATAACACCAAGAAACTGTTGAGTGTGTTTGTGTGTATTGGAACATAGACGTTCTCTTCACCAAAGGAAGACAAATATCAATGTATAATTATTTAGGGAATCCTTCATGGAAAGACCCATAAGAAAAAAAAAAAGAAAGAAAAGAACTCCAATATCATTTTATAGGTGTTATTTATATTTCAGTTGGCACCTGATTCCATTTGGAAACCTAGTCTGACACCATCTGTAACCACATTTGCCACTTGTATGTGAAGAAATTCTTCCAAAAGGAAACCAACAATGATCCATTAATCTACGGGCAACTCTTAGTAGTCAATAGTTACATGGTAACTGTGATATAAAATGCCTGGATAAGACTTAGTTCTTGAGGTTTCATTTGAAAATCCGGGATGAAGAAAAAGTCATTTTTTTTAAATGGGTGCTATATTTGTAATACCAGCTAGATTTATTTTATTTTTCTATGAATCACTATCCTGCTGTCTCTCTAAACATGCAGACCCTGGGACCTGTTATAAGCAGGATAATTCCTCAAAAGACGATGCTAAGAATTTCTGGCCCAAATTACTCATGAGTTATTAATTCTCTTTAACTTAGTTGCTAATTATCATTTTAGGTATATTTGCTCAAATCCTTTGATGTTGGAGTTTTTCATTTTATTGGGAAAAAAAGGATGAAAATCAAAATGTCATTTAACTCTTTATGCATACCACACATCCTATGTTGAATCACTCTCATTGTTTTTACAGTATAAGAGAAAATTAAAAATCAAAGTACTTAAGTTAAAATGAGGCTGATATATTTCTAGTTTATATTAAAGCATGGTAATATTTGTTCAGACATAGGTAATATGTCCTTAAGGAAAAAGTTCAGCCTCGGGACAAAACTTTTAGGGTCACTTGAAGATTAGTTTACATATTATCTCATTATGATCAACATTGATTGCTTTATTTATGGATTTTTTTTTTTTTTTTTTTTTTTTTGGAGGAAAGAAAGAAAAAAAAAAAAAGAAAAAAAAAGAATGAAGGAAAGAAGAAAGAGGAAGAGGGAGGGAGAACAGGGGTGTTTCCTTATTGCCTGGGCTAGAATGCAGTCTAAAAATGGGTATGCCTGTAATTGTGTTTAATAATAGAGACATAAAAAAAAATGAGGGAAGAAAATAATTAACAAGCAGCCAACCAATATTTCATTTAAACCTGTAAATAGGTGTGATGTAGTACTGATAAGAGTGTATATTTTGTGTATTTAAAGTGGAGAGTCTATAAATGTTAATTAAGTCTACTTGTTCCGGATCTCAGTTCAAGTCCTGAATATCGATGTTAACATTCTGTCTCATTGATCTGTCAAATATTAATGTTGAAGTCTCCCACTATTATTGTGTGGGAGTCTAAGTCTCTTTATAAGTCTTATATATCTGAGTATTCCTGTATTGGGTGCATATATATTTAGGATCTTTAGCTCTTCTTGTTACATTGATCCTTTTATCTTTATGTAATATCCTTCTTTGCTTCTTTTGATCTTTGTTGCTTTGAAGTCTATTTTATGAGCAAAAATTGCAACTCCTACTTTCTGTTTATTTATTTTTGCTCTCCATTTGGTTGGTAAATTTTTCTCCATCCCTTTGAGTCTTTGTGTATCCTTGCATGTGAGATGGATCTGGATGTAGCATACCAGTGGGTCTTGGCTTTTTTTGCCTGTCTGTGTCTTTGGATTGGGGGATTTAGTCGATTTAAATTTAGAATTAATAACAATATATGTGAGTTTGATACTGTCATTTAATGTTAGCTGGCTGTTTTGCCCATTAGTTGATGCAATTTCTTAATTATGTTGATGTTCTTTATTTTTTGGTATTTTTTAGAAAGGCTGATACTGGTTGTTCCTTTCTCTTTGTAGTGGTTCTTTCAGAAGCTCTTGTAAAGCAGGCCTGGTGGTGATGAAATCTGAGTGCTTGCTTGTTCACAAAAGATTTTATTTTTCCTTCGCTTATGAAGCTTAGTTTGGCTGGATGTAAAATTCTGGGTTGAAGGTTCTGTTCTTTAAGGATGTTGAATATTGGCCCCCACTCTCTTCTGGCTTGTAGGGTTTCTGCTGAGAGATCTGCTGTGAGTCTGACGGGCTTCCCTTTATGGGTAACCTGACCTTTCTCTCTAGCTGCCCTCAGTATTTTCTCTTTCATTTCAACCCTGGTGAATCTGGCGATTATGTGCCTTGAGGTTGGTCTTCTTGAGGAATATCTTTGTGGTGTTCTCTGTATTTCCTGGAGTTGAATATTGTCCTGCCTTGCTAGGTTGGGAAAGTTTTCCTGAATAATATCCCGAAGCGTATTTTCCAGCTTGGATTGATTCTCTTCGTCACATTCAGGTACACCTATCAAACGTAGATTAGGTCTTTTCACATAGTCCCATATTTCTTGGAGACTTTGCTCGTTCTTTTTTATCCTTTTTTCTCTAATCTTGTCTTTTTGTTTCATTTCATTAAGTTGGTCTTCGACCTCTGATATCTTTTCTTCTGCTTGATCAATTCAGCTGTTAAAACTTGTGCATAGTTCGCGAAGTTCTCGTGCTGTGTTTTTCAGCTCCATTAATTCACTTATATTCCTCTCTAAATTGTGTGTTATTGTTAACATTTCGTCAAACCTTTTTTCAAAGTTGTTAGTTTCTTTGCATTGGGTTAGAACAAGCTCTTTTAATTCCCAGAAGTTTCTTATCATCCACTTTTTAAAGCCTGCTTCTGCTAATGGAACACAGTCTTTCTCCATCAGGCCTTGTTCTGTTGCTGATGAGGAACTGTGATCCCCGGTAGAGGGAGAGGCATTCTGATTTAGGGTATTCTCAGCCTTTTTAGGCTGGTTTCTTCCCTTCGTTATAAATTTATCCATCTGTGGTCTTTATAATTACTGTCTTTACAGTTGAGTTTCTGAATAGACGTCCATCTTGTTGATTCCCGGCGCTAAAATCTGAGCAACCCACTGCGCCAGCCAAAACAGCGGCTTTAAGATTGATGGTGCTTTTCTGACTCTGCACCGAGAACCGCCGCACCAAGGCAGCGGCAAAACCGCCTGGCTGGCCTCAAGAGTCGCGCTGGTGACATGTGGGGCTCCTCCGCTGGGAATCTCCTGTTGCATGAGCAACAAAAATTGATCTGAAAGTGTGGCGTCCTCTCGTTCTCTGCGCTTTCACTGGGAGCTACAATCCCGAGCTGCTAGTGATCAGCCATCTTGGATCTCTCTCGATTGGATTACTTTAATTTATATGGATTATTTTAATTAAAAAGTATGAGTATTAAATCTTTACCTATATAGTATTTTGTTATTTCATGTAACATTAATTTATTTATCTTCTACTTTCTGGAAGTTTACCTTTTACAGTTCTAAAACATTTTTGTCTTAAGAAAACAGAAAACACATTTAAATGAACAGTTTCTAATTATCCATTTGACATCTTTACTTGGAAGGCTAAATGTAGATTAGACACAACACATTCCAAAGGTGAATTTATCATCTTATCCATAAATATACTGGTTTTCAAACATTTTTCAAACGTTTTCTACTGCTCTTAAAATTAAAGACAAAACTGTTCACATGGCTTATAAGTCTCCAAGGTACTCCTCAAGTCTTATTTTGTTCTGGTCACAGTCTTGTTTTAATTTCTTCAGCAATATTGGTATACTTTCCTTGTTCAAATTTACCATATTTCCTGCAGCTTCAGAAAGTAGGTTTGAAAAGGCTGTTCCCTAAGCCGCTTTTTCCCTGTCCTGGAACTATTGGCTTAGGCAATTTGTGCTTATCCTTCAGACCTCAGCTCAATATTGTTTTCTCATCATTGTTCTAAAATCCTGCTATCATCTGAATGTTTCCCATAAAATTCATGTGTTGGAAACATAATCCCCAATGCAACAATGTTGGGAAATGAAGCTTTTCAGGAGGTATTTAGGTCAAGACTACCCTCATGAATGGATTAATGATTATAAAAGGGCTTGAAGAGGGAGTTTGGTCTATTTTGGCCTGCTCTTCTGCAATGTGACAGCACAGAGTTCTGGTCCTCCAGAGGATGCAGCAAAAAGCCACCATCTTAGAAGTGGAGATGGGCCCTCACCAGACACTGAACCTGCCAATTCCTTAATCTCAAACCCCTAGTCTTCAGAAGTGTGAGAAATAAATGTCTATTCTTTATAAATTAGCCAATCTCAGATATTCAATTATAGCAGCACCAAACAAACCAAGACGGGCTTTCCCACATCAAACAGTTTATACTGGTGGGTCTTGGAGATAACTAACAACATAAAGGAAGTCGGACAAATCCTTACTCTAAATCAAATATTTTTATGTTTGTTTCATGGCAATTATGAATTTTATTTAAATATTTGCCTGATTGTGTTTTCTTCTTTCCTTCTATAATATAATATCCATAAAGGTTAAGTTCGTGCATCTCAATAAACTAGTTATTAGGCAGTTAATAAAAATATTGAATGCATGAAAAAATTCATGAATAACACATTTGTTGAGTCAATAGTTTCTGGGCTTTGCTTGATGCTGCTATTATCCCAAGAACAATGATGAATGGTTATTGTAAGAGTTTTTCCTCCTCAGTTTTTATTTGTTTTGAACTCCTAAAACAATTTAAAGTAATTAAGTTTGCTGGGATACTGATTCCATGACCTCAAAATATACTCGCATTATGAGTTTCTAAATTATTATGCTAACTAGCATATAATAGTTTAATTCTTGAATTTCAAGTCAACTCAGGTTATGAGAATGAATGAAAATCCCTGCTTGTATAAGTATGCTAATCATATTAACTATAGTATATTGATCATTGGATACTGTCTATTTAGCTTTAGCAGATGAATGCATAAAAATAGGTAGATGCCTCTTATACATTTAATATGGTCCAACTATTTTCTTTTATATAACCACCACTCAATCATCATATAGTGAAATAGTTTTTTATAAAGTATGTAATTAAGCAATGAACTAAATCATCTATCTAAATGAAACACATTTGGAAATATTTGTCATATGATACACAAATCAATAACATTTAGAATTTGAAGACTTACTATAGATTGTAGCCTAATTCTCATACCTAGGAATTACCTGAAGAATGTGGGACTTATGAGCATGCAAATAGCTTGTCCAGTCACTCCCTGTTTAATAATGTCTACATTCAAGTTTTGAAATTGTTAGTCTTTTGCTCTTTGTGCTAGATGCTATCTCATCTTAGAATTTAATTTGTGCCATAATAGCATGGATACATACTTTAATTCACTTTATTAATTCATGAAGTCATAAAAACTATCTCCCTTAAGCCTAGAGTGTATACCTAACCATTTGGCATATAAAATTATAATCAGCAACTGGCAGATACATTTAACTTCAGACTTATTAAGCTATTTTATAAAAGATAATTAATTGGCCTGTTAATTTCGAATATATAATTGGAGTGGTTTTTTAAAAATGTGGATCCAGGATTTACTAATGGAGAAAAACAGAAATTTTCAGTCTTCAAGTGCAGAGCTCCTAAATAATCGTCAACTACATTTAGCTAATAACATAACTATGAAGGGTATTAGACATTATTAAAGGCTTAGAGTTTAGGATGAGAGAAGAAATAAGACAAAGATAAATTTAAAATGCAAGACGCTTTAATGATTTTGATACTAAAATTATGAGAACAAAAACTTATCTTCTTGCATTTAGTTTGTTTTACCTTATGTACTGAAAGGAGTCACCATGTTACAACCAGAGTGTCATGTTCTTTCTAAACTTGTGGGCTTTTCTTTTCATGCATTATTTTTATGTAGATTAGAGGTTTTCAGGAGAATTAGAATTAGATTGGGAATTCCAAAATGTTAATTAAATAATAGTTTTTGAATATGTCAATATATTATTTTGATTTACTTACTCTTCCATAGTTATATAATTGAACCACTAAATGCAATAATTATAACATCCTTCATCTATACAGAAATGTCTGGTTATTGAATTAATTTAGTTCACCAGAGTTTGTTTATTGGTGATAATGAAAACAGTAGGAACAACGTTATTGAGTTATATTACACAGTAATTAAAGAGATATTAGTACCCATAAACAAAAAAACAAGCATATTTTCTACTTTCTACAGGTAAAAACCAGTACCAGGCAATTCACTGCTAATAGATCTCTTTTCCTAAGCCTTTTAAGATTCTCAGGAATTCACAAGTGTATTTTCTGAGTAACAAGCAAGAAGAGTAAAACAGCAAGTGCTTCATTTGTTTTCTAGCCTGAGTTGAAACTAAGCAGCTCCACGCTGGCAGCACTTTGTAAATAATTCTGTAATTTATATTACTTTCCAAGGAAGCTGGAACTTCCTATGGATTACTGGGTTTTTGGCATACAGAGAGAATGTTCTCATCACTCAAACTGGTGAGTGCAGTCCCCATTTTACAAATCAAATAAACATTTTAGGATTTTCTTGAGAAAAAATGTTTCACATTTTCAAAATATGACTATCATTTCAATGAGATTTCTATAACGTTTTCGGTAATATTTGATATACTCCTTTTTTGCAAGCAATCTTATAGAAAAATATGTATAAATGTATACATGTAGGTGTACACACACACACACACACACAGACTTGCACAGGCTTTGGGGTTAGCTTCCATGTGGTGGGATGTTAACAGCCCCTTTTGTCCTTTGTGATATCTATGCTTATGTTGGATCTCAGATCTCCAGTGACACTTGAGCTGCCCAGGAGCACATGTTAGACTGGAATTTGGGATAATAAATATGCACCTGGGAGAGAGAGACTAATGTTACTAGATGAAAGAATCTGTTAATGATCAGCAGAAAATACCTTCTATGGGAAACACATTGGAAAGTTTTTATGGGTGACAAGAAATACCAGAAGCTATGCATTTTTTTTTTACCATTCCATTGGGATTCTAAATCCAAGTAGAAGGTAATTAAATGCTTGTTCTAGAGCATCTTGAGATAGCATTTTATGAAGCCCTCTTATCACAATTGTTCAAGAATCTTTAATCAATGTCTAAAGGAACCATAAGGAATAAGTGATTACTGTATGTCCTGTGAGGCTGTGGGCTGATAGTCCTATTCCAATTCTGTAAATACACTTTAACTGGTGTAATATCTGTTTACTACTGTTCTTCCTTCTGTCTAGAACTCAATCAGCCTCTGTTTAATTAGTTAAGCCCTTCATGATTCAGTAAAAGTTACTTTTTTGTCTAATTCTCCAATTCTTATATCTAATGCCTTTCTCTTTTGATCTTTGTCTACACCTTGCTTCCACCTCTGGCAGCCAGGTTGTCACATACAGTTTTTCAGCCCATGCACTGTGCAAAGAAATCTGCCCAAAAAAGCAGCTGGAGACCAAAGTCTTGCCTGCATTCTTCCTCCCAAGCAATTTTCTGAGAGGGAGAGAGAGCATGTTTTTCTAAATTACACAAATTAAATTAAATAGAGTAGAAATAGCTTATGAGATGACCTAAACATCCTTTATAATTGTGGTCACAGAGAATGACTAATAAATAACATTTCAAAATTAAAAATAAAAATAAAGCCTAAAATTCCAAATGCTAATTTGTATGAGTATGCATGTGGATGTACTTGTGTTTCTGCGTGTGTGTGTATAAAATATGTATTTTCTACTTTGTGGGATTATAGGTCTTCAATTTACATTATTCTATTCTCTTTCTTATAAATGAACTTTCTGGTCTGAGGAAAAGACCAGAAGTCACATGTTAATTTTAGCTAAAACCTAATCCCAAGCTTGTATAAAATATTACAGTTTTCCATGTTTAGTGTCTGCTGAATACCACAAAACTTAGAGAACTTCTTGTCAGGCCTATGTATATGCTATAATGAAAGTAAAATATTTAAATCTTTAGCTGTGTGGTCAAGTATCTTCTTGAATTAACTGGTAGGAATCCCATTTAGATATTTCACACATTCATAAAAAGATGAAAATTAGGCTTCAGCCATTTGATATTCTGACATGTGGTATTTAGCTTGCAGATAACGTCCTTTTAATTCAAGCCATGAAACCTCTTAGATAGAATGAAAGACTAATATCTGAAATTCCTTATCTATCCTTATCTTAAATTTAAATTTTTTTTTTTTTGGAGAAGCAGAGAAAAGCATATTCTAACTAATAGCTTTAGTAAGCAGAATTCATCATTCTCTTCCTTGACTCACTGGTTTATGGGGTATCTACCTCCTGCTGCAAGAATAAAAGGGAATTTTATCCATAAAAGACTGAAAGTTATACTTTAGCACTAGCACTAAGATTACTGACAATTTAATAAGGATGTTTTCCTCGTAGCCACCTTCATAGTCCTGATGGGGAAGGAATGGGTTACATTGATGAAGAAAATACACTGGACAAATTACAGGAGTCTCTTTATTCTTCATTTCCTAATCATGGATTCATTTGTGATGTGTTCAAAGCAGAGACTGGCCTTTTAGTTCTAAAACTTTACTTTTTTATGCTTTGAGATATAGGTGTTACAGAGATGATTTCGACATTGTTACCTGCCATTCAGTGTGACATTTTAAGACCTACAAGATATCAAAAACTAAGAGGTTGATTATAGCAAAATGCCAGACACTGGAATCTTCGAATGATTTACACATAGCCACACACCTTTGAAAACTGGCACAATTAAATATATAATACATCAAATATTTCCTTTTAAAGAAATTTATCTTTAGAGCATGAGATGAGAAATATCTCATTAGTCATCTACATCAAACTACTCATTATGTAACCATGCAAAACTTCATATCCTTCTACAATTGTACCATTAATCATCAATTGTACTGCCAGTAAAGAATGTATACATATTACATAAAAATATACATATATTTTTACTTTTCTTGGTACCTTCCTGAAAACTGAAAATTAAAAATATTTAATATGGCTTTGACTTTTTCTGTATCTTCCAGAGAAAGAAGATGATACTTTGAAAACTTATTCATATGCATGCTATTTCAAAAAGTGTACACAGGAAGTTTTATTTTTCTGGAAAAATATTGTTACTTATTTCCAGTTGGAACTGCATATGTCTTCAGAAAATGTAAAAGACATTTGAAATTGTCAGAAATTGGGATTAGGTTTGGACCCAAAGTTATTATTTCATAAAGAGAAATATATATTTAATATTTACTAAAAACATTTAAATGAATATTTAAAATTAATAGAAATGGTGAAGTGACAGGGTTCAATTATTACCAGTTGATCTTTTATTAATAGCTATTGAGCAGCCCATTTATCCCTAGAAATTTCCTCTGATTCTTGAAAAAATTTTAAGGTGTGAGTAAATATAAAACAGTTGATAAAGATACACGATACAGAAAAAAACACAAATAAATGAAGGCTATCAGTGTATCAAATTCCATAGCACTATAGAAAATATATTGAACTTATTTTATACTATTAATTATGTATAGTGTTCTCTAATTAAAATGTTTTATGTAAAACTTATTTTCCTCTTTGTAGATTATAAAAAAATCCATGCATCTGTACTAAATTTGTCAAATGTTATACAAGACACTTTCTGACAGCTATTATGTGAGTGGATTTCAAACAAAGCTTCTGAGGAGTGAATGATTCAATTGTACAAAGAACACTGCTCTATAAACTCTATCATGCCCTGATAGAGAAAGATGGAATCTTCAGCTTGTGAACTTCTCAAACAAAATATCTCAAAATCTATAATTCAGCTAGAATATTCTGATTACCCTTTGTGATCAGGGCTTCTGTAAACCTTATTCTGTATTAAAATACTACAATTTCAACCAAGCTTTTAAGAAATAAAAACCAAATTGTTAATATGTATCCACCTGTTAGCTGACTTAAATAACAACATTTGGCAGGTCATGAATTAAACACAAATTTAGTTAATCATAGGGAGCCTGAGAAATTTACTCCCACATCTAGATAGCATAAATTTAAAAAATCAAGCCATATGATGTAATAAAATCAGTTAAATTTTGTGTGCCAATTAATTTCAATTTTTGTTCAGCAAATTCTAGGAACTGCTTATTCTATACTTAGAAGGTTGGAAGGTTCAGAAAAAGAACAAAATAAAATTCAAAACTTAAAAATATTTGAGTTTTATTTACTAAGTGGAAGTGTCTCTGAATTGTACAGAAACATATATGATTTTGATATGTAGTAAAAAAATATGTTGCCTACTTTTCTAGTGAGGGCGTAGGCTAATTTACACATTGTTCGAGAAGCTGTCATCTGTTGTTTATGCTGAACCTCAAGCTCTTTATCCTTTAAAAAACCTCAGGCTTGAACTGAACTGTCCTAAATGAATCTCATCTGTTAAATATTGCAACTAATATTCACTTTCTTTCCTAATTTACTTAGCAGCTTGTTCTGGCAAACACTAGGTGAAATAACACATCCACAAGTGAGAACAAACTATGTTCAGGCCTAAAGCGGTACCCAATCTGCGGCTAATATATTTTTGTTTGTAGACCAATATCTTTTACCTTCCTTTCCAAATAAGGCTTACAAAAGACTTTTACTAGTAATAATATTTGGGAGTAGATATTTCTTTTCCTTCCTTTCTTCCTTCCTTCCTTCCTTCCTTCCCTTTCTTCCTTCCTTTCTCCTTCCTTCCCTTCTCTCCCTCCCTTTCTTTCTCCTTCCTTCCTTCCTTCCTTCCTTCTTTCTTTCCTTTTCTTTCTTTCTTTCCTTCCTTCCTTCCTTCTTCTTTTTTCAGATGGAGTTCCACTCTTATTGCCCAGGCTGGAGTGCAATGGCATGATCTCAGCTCAGTGTAACCTCCAACTCCAGGGTTCCAACAATTCTTCTGCCTCAGCCTCCTGAGTAGCTGGCATTACAGGTGCACACCCCATGCCTGGCTAATTTTTGTACTTTTAGTAGAGAAAGGGTTTCACCATGTTGGTGAACCATGTTGGCGATCCGCCCGCCTTGGCCTCCCAAAGTGGTGGGATTACAGACGTGAGCCAATGTGCCTGGCCTGGGAGTAGATATTTCAAGGGAATAGAGCAATAATAAAAATGTTGGCTACATCCTTGTACTATGTATAAACACTTATTAATTTTTATATGTATTTTTCTTCTCTCTCCTTTCTTTCTTTTCTTCCTTAATTTCTCCCTTCTTTACTTTCTTCTTTTCATCCTTTCTTTCTGTTTAATGGGTAGACACTTCATAATTGATTTTCTGCATATAATAAAAATAACTTTGAATTTAAATTGTAATCCAGTGCTTTCCATCCTTATAAATGACTTGAAATTGATCACTTTCAGGACTTTTTGTCTAGAAATATTTCAGTGTGTATCCTCATATAATTGCTACTGTAATATTTTTATATCATACTTAAGTATATGTAATATACTTTGCAGATGTCACTTCTTCCCTATTCATCTTACAGGATTATTGCAAAAATCAAAATAAGAAAAAGGTCCTAGGAAATTCTGAAGTATTGTACTCCTATCTGGTACAATTATCTTTTCTTGGGATTATTTTTTACAGCATATTTGTATTTATGATTATAAGATACCCTTTGAATAGTTATTAAAAACAATGAAGACTCATTCATTATGTTATAGTTATTTGCCACACTTAGCACTTTATTTTGGGCTGGTTGTCTTCCTTTATTAGTTTCCTTGGAAACTAGTGTATGAATCATTTGCATTAGAGTGTGAAAATAAGTTGCCATGGTTTGACCCCATGTTTTGATTGACATGAGTTACCTCAACCATGAGAAGAGTTGCCAGTGTATGAAACACCCACACCTGTGGTTGATTTCAGTGTAAAATTGACATGCAAGCCTGAGTTGCATAAAGGATACCACTGTAAATGCATACTGTAAAGGCTTGTGAAATCTCTTCAGAACACCTGTTCTGTGATTTAAATCAATAGGGACTCTTACTTGCTTAAATATAACTTTTGCTAGTTTAGAAACAGTAAAATCTTCTATTTCTAAAATAGCAACAAATTCTTGCTGAGAGGACAGCACACACAAATCTAGGTTTGTCTCTTGGCCTTGCTACTGATTTATGGATGCCTCTTGATCAAATCTAAGTTCGTATATGTTTTTCAAACCAAAACAGTTATCTATACATTGACTATTATGAACTTAAACATAGGGGCCATTTTCAGATATTAAAGAACTCTGTAAAGTAAGTATGATGTCAAGAAATACTTGAAAATTAAGGCAAATAAAAACAGGTTTATTTTTTATAATAGAAATTTGTAGGACGTCCAAGCTGCAGTCCCCCATGTGGCAAGAAAGGTATACTATAACTATCTGTTCCTGCTGGCAAGAGAAGATTGTTATATTTTGAGGAATTTTAGGAGCCAGTGGTTAAGCAGTTTGTAGGTTGAAATTTGCCACGGTAGCAGTATTTACACCACAGTAACCGGCCAGTGTAACCCATTGGGACTTTCTTTTCTCCCTGTTTTTGGGAGGTGAGAGGGTGGTAGAAGTTTTTTATGCATATGTTCTTTGTTTCTGGAGACCTAGCTTTTAAGCATTTACCAACATATTACTGGGCTTAACTTCTTTATTCAGTAACAGTTTCTTTGTGGAAAAGCGAAATCAATTTCTACCTAAAACCAATATTCATTAGATGTCTTCTAAATGCTTGGCATTGTCAATTGTCCTTGACCTCACTCTACTTCTGTTATCTGTATTTATTTTTAAGAAAGGAACAGGATGACTTGTTTTATAAAAAATACCTGAGTGGAAGAAAAAAGTCAGCTTTCAGAAACTGGATAAGATAGAACATTCGCAGGCAAAAGCTGCTGCTGGGAAAGCTCTCTCTGTCCTGTTCACTGAGTAACGTTTGCTCACAGAATCACATGGCTCTTAGTGCCAGTCTTTCTTCTTTCAAAGACATTTTGTTACTTTTATTTTCTGTTGCTCCTGGTTTTCTAGTTGCATTTATTGTGTCCCTAGAAATATTGTTCTAGAGAGAAAATGACATAATCTCTTCCCTGAATAAAACCATAATCTAGTGGGGATAACAAATCCAGTCACAATTATTTATTTACATGCAGGTACATATGCATGTATACAGATATGCAGGTATGATTTTATGCATGATTATTCTACCAGGTTCCAAAAATTTAGTTTAGATTATTTAAGGTAGTCTGTACATATTCCACAGTTTTAATACAAAGAAAATAATATAAAATATATAATTGTGTTACTATTATTGCTATTATTTGGATAGTAAAAGTAACTCATAACAAATAACAAAAAAGGACATAAACATTTAGCCCTGGTTCTAGGTCCACACAACACTAAAGGTCCACTCTCCTCAGGGATTCAGGTATCTTATTTCTTGGTTCCTCTCTCTTTTTTCTATTAAACTTTAAGTTCTGGGGTACATGTGCAGAACGTGCAGGTTTGTTACATAGGTATACACATATATACCTGCCATGGTGGTTTGCTGCACACATCAGTCATCTACATTAGGTATTTCTCCTAATGCTTCCCTCCCCTAGCCCCCAGCTCCCCGGTAGACCCAGAGTGGTCCCTCTCTTCTTAACATGCAGTTTTCCTTTAGCAGCTTAAATGGTTGCTTGAACTCCATATTTCATATCTTTATTCTACTTAGCATAAAGGAGAAATGGGAAGGAAAGTGTATGTTTGTTCCCTTTTAAGGAGACATCACAAATTTCTTGCAACACATCTACAAATACATCATCCATCAAAATATAGTCAGATGGTCACATGTAGCTGCAAGAAGTCAAAGAGGTGTAGTCATTTAGCTGGTGGCAGTGTATAAAGTGATTAAGAGGTAGCTGTCTGCTATGAAAAGAGAAGAGCATGGATATTGAGTGGCTCTAGGAGAGTGGCTATATGTGTGAATCCTGTCTAGGGTCTGGTTACCTGAGAAAATCAAAATGACATAGTACTTAGGACATGAGCATTTAGTCATACAGTATTATACACTGAAGGAAATACTGAAGAAAGAGTATTTTCTATCAGTGCCTGAGAAAACACATTTGCTGGGACTGTCAATCAAGACCTGACCCAGTGGCAGTGATAAAAAGGAGATCCCTGTGGAAAAAAATAGAGAAAATGTTATATAAAGGCCACAACTCAACAGGTTACTTGAGCTTCAACAAGCAGCAATACAAAACCTCTGGCATTCGGGAAGCAGTATGTAGGGAACTGGATCGAAAAAGGTAGTCAACATCATCTTAACTATTAACACATTAGAGAAGGCAATAGACGGCAGCCCTATTCCAGACTGGCCAAGCTGAAAACTGCATTTAAGGATTCATTTAAGGATTCTTGTGAGGACCAGGTATAGTCCTGCTTCACTTGGAAACAGATGGTACAAACAGGTCAGAATCTCAGGCAAGGGCCCGGAGAACACGCATACCAAGGGAGAAAGATTAGGGGAGGAAATAGTCTTTCCCTATTAGGCAGGTAAGAGCTCAGACAGAAGTTAGGTCATCAAAGTAGACGTGACTTTGCTTGTACCAACATTTGTGAAAACTGGACATATTAATTGCAGCAGAGTAGAAATTCCAAAATCCTGCCTCTCCCAAAGAACATCTGGAAATATTTCTTGATTTCCCTACTCTCTCTGAATTTTTATTTTTTTCATTCTTACAAGTGATAAGCATTATCATTTAAATTGAGATTAAATTTAGTTTCTGTTTACATGTCAATGGAAAGACAATAATTCCAGATTGTATCGCTTATGTTTTCATTTAATAAGATATAAATCAAATCCAACAAACGTCAGAAAAGAATCTGATAGAAAGTTTGCTGGGTTTTTCTTCCACAAATAGAAAATCTTATGCAAAAACCAATTGCCTGGTCTGAGTAAAAAAAACAGTTTTCCATAAACTACTGCATGCAAATTCAAAGTAGAGTGAAATTTATTATGATATTTGATATAGATATAGCCTAGTGGTACTAGTGTTTAACTTTGAGGGAAGGGGTTCTGATTTCTCTAATTTATTTATTTTTTTTCAATAGTGATGGAGTTTTACTCTTGTCGCCCAGGCTGGAGTGCAATGGCGTGATCTTGGCTCACTGCAATCTTCACCTCCCAGGTTCATGTGATTCTCTGGCCTCAGCCTCCTCAGTAGCTGGGATTACAGGCGCTTGCCACCATGCCTGGCTAATTTTTGTATTTTTGGTAGAGAAGGGGTTTTACCATGTTGGCCAGGCTGATCTTGAACTCCTGACCTCAGGTGATTCACCCACCTTGGCCCCCCAAAGTGCTGGGATTACAGGCGTGAGTCACTGCACCTGGGCAGGGTCCCCAATTTTGAATTTCAATTTTCTTTTCTTTTTTTCTTTTTTTTTTTGGTACAAGTGGGGACTTGCTTCATTGTCCAGGCTGGTCTTCAGCACCTGGCCTCAAGTAATTCTCCTGTCTCAGCTTCCCAAAGTGCTGGGATTATAGGTGTGAGCCATGGTGCCTGGCCAAGAATTCCAACTTTCACATTCACTAGTAGTGTGATTAGAGACAAGTTGCTTGACTTTTGTTTCTTTATCTATAAGGTAAAAATAATACTGGTAGTAACCTGTCTGGTAATTCTGTTACATGGATTTGTTTATTTGCTTATCTGGAATATTTACTGAGCTGCTTCTGAACATAAGACACTCTTCTACATGTTAGAGATACCCCAGCAAAAAAAAAAAAAAAAAAAAAAAGTTCTTATGGAGTCCACTACCTAGTTGGGGATGAATAGCTGAGATTGTCATTTAATACATACTTCCCAAAATATAGAATACCTTCCCTGAGAGTAGCTGCCATCATTCTGTTATGTGTAAAATAAGGAGATGATATAAAATGTCACTTTATTCAAGTTTTACAGTTGATGTATGTAATATTGTATTGGCTTTGATCCTGCTATTTTCGGGATCATGCTAGCCATAATACTACTTAAGGAACTTAATTAATTTAATGTTAATTATTACTTGTTTTAAAAATTTTTATTAATATATTTGATTTAAATACAAACATTTGGTTTAGAGGAATATTATCTACCTTTTACAAATGAAGGTAAGATTTAAAGGTTTGAGTGGCATGTACTTCACCCATCAGAACTACTTTGCACTAAATACCTAACTCAAGTGCCCTAATTCAATTCTGATTGAGGAAACATTTTTCATTCATGTTTCCATTAGCAGGAATATATACCATCTGAGTTTATTTTGTGGTGCTTTAACAAAATACCACAAGTTAGATAATGTATAATAAATAGAAATTTATTTATTTGGCTCACAGTTCTGGAGTCTGGGAAGTCCAAGACTAAAAAGCCACTTTTTTTTTTTTTTTTTTTTTTTTTGATGGAGTCTCTCTGGGCTGCCCAGGCTGGAGTGCAGTGGTGCAATCTTGGCTCACTGCAACCTCTGTCTCCTGGGTTCAAGCAATTCTCCTGCCTCAGCCTCCTGAGTAGCTGAGACTACTGGTGCGTGCCACCATACCCAGCTAATTTTTTGTATTTTTAGTACAGATGGGGTTTCACCTTATTAGGCAGGATGCTCTCCATCTCCAGACCTCGAGATCCACCTGCCTCAGCCCCCCAAAGTGCAAGGCCACATTTTTTGAGGGCCTTCTTGCTTGCATCATAATGTGCCAAAAGGTGTCACATGGGCAAGAGAGCATATGCAAGATAGAGAACAAGAGATCAAACTCATCTTTTTATCAGAAACCCACTAGCACAATAACTAACCCACTGCAATAACAGCATTAATCCATTCATGAGGCAGAGCCCCTGTGGCCTCATCACCACTTTAAAAAACCACCTCTCAATCCCCTGTTACATTGGGGATTAAGTTTTCAACACATGAACTTTGGAGGACACATGCACACCATAGCATATACTTTCTTACTTCTAGACTACTTTGTTATCAGAATTAGATTGTTCTGTATTCAAACAAGTAATTTAATATCAACTTAATGATCTCAGTGTATATGGTATATTAAAATTACAGTGTATCACATGACCTACTCTGGTTTCTTTGTTTGAATATTAAAACTAGTATTGATAAGGTTTATTAAATTCTTGCTTTTAGGAAGTAATATTTATTTGACATGTAAATGTTTCCTATTTTATTTTACACGTTAAAATAAAAATGATAAATATAGATTATGATAGAGTCTAATATCTGGATAAACTTTTAGGAGAAAATAAAAAACGCACAGAAGTACTATTATACGTACTTAATTATTACCTACTACTTAGTAAAGTATTTTTATCAGGAAATAACTGATGTGATGTCTTTGTATAGCAATCACACAAAACAGAGTTATAGAATATAGCTCTCTTCTGATGTGTGGAAAAACTATAAACTATAAAGATTACTATATTTTATTGTTTAATCTGTTCTTCATAATTATGAAAAAAGTTACTTTAAATGGAATAGATATCAATAATGATATATATTTGTATTTCTAAGGTGTTTTATTAGAAAAATTAAAATGAAGCTGCCTTTTTCCTCTCTTTACAGCAGGTGGGGTATGAGGAGTCTGTAGCAGATTGGGATTGTTGCTGCCCTAGAGTAATTAATCTTAGGAAGATCCACAATGAACTGTACATTTGTGGTTTTTCACTCTTTATTTGGACTTTGAAACAACACAGAATGATTTCGGAATATTTTACTAGCATAACATGAATGAAATTTAAGTTAATCACATGTAATATAAAGAAAGTATTAAGTTTCAGTCTCATTTAGCCACTATCTTCTTAACTGCAGAAATGTTAATAGCTTTCAAGATGTTAAGTACCAATAGTGTATTGGAGAGCCTATTTATTGGCACCCAAGCAACATTTGCTATTTTCACTTTAGGTGATTTTAAGTTAACAACACCTGCATGGAATTATTTTACTAGAAACTTGGAACAAAGGAATTAGGAACAAAAATAATAGTATAAAGTTTATAGTACTTATTAATGTATTGACCTGCTTGGTGCATGCGTAACTGATTATAATGTTGGCAATTATTTGAGGTCTTTGTTTAACCGCCAATCCTACCTTATTAAGGAATTGAAAAACTAATTAGAGACATCAGCAAACAGAAAGATAATGTGAGTCTTGGCGTTGGTCCCAAATTGCTCTTCTTTTTTATGGTTTTCTGGGTTTTACTCTTTTCTAGGCAGTTAAATTTCTACGCTAGATACAAGAATTTTCTCAGCAACTACCTCCATTTATCTGAATAATCTGATAAGTAAAATGTTTTCTGAATATACCCTACTATTGCACTTCCGTTGCTCCCATCCTTTTATTTCTTTGGGAGCAAACAATATTAAATGAGATACTTATTCTAAGTACTTTTAGACACGATGATATTGATCACTCCCAGAAAACCCAAATCCCAAAGGTCAAATTTGAACTTGGATCTCATTTAAAATGTTTTTTAATCTACCTGTCTTTTAAAACTATAACACTCATAAAGAAAATGTTAAAATTTACAGGAATATCAATTGCAATATATTGAGCCAAAGCAAATTTTATTGTACAAATGAGACTGAAAGCCAAAAATAAAGTTATGAACAGAAATGACAGTGGAGGATACATTTGCTATAGGAAATATGTGGTCTACATCAGATAATTAAACCCTGGAACCTTAGAAATAGTTATGCATAACATAGAAATATCCAGTGTTGTAGTGGAGCACGTTCATATGGATTTTCAAGAGTCCATTACATACATTTTTCTCCCATTTCACATTCAGTGACCTTACATTTGTAGCTTGAAATTGGCCATGATGGGAATATTTACACCACATAAATCACCAAATCCTTCAAATCAGAGCTTTACCACCCCTGGAGAACTAGCTGTTAAATTTACAAGTATATCACTAGTAATGTTGTAAGAAGTGAAGATTAGAACACATAACTTTGTAAATCATATTTTGAAGCAAGCATATTCTTCTTGGTGTGTTTTCAGAGATCCTACTACTACTCTTTTTACTGTATTTAAAACTGGAGCTGATGATATTCCTGAGCCGTCTTTCGAACCTTCCATCTTTTCTAATTCAATTCCAGGATACACTGGACACCAAAGAATGCTCAAGAAATTTGTCTCCATTCAGGCCGATAAAAATCAGACCTCCCTAGCAGGGAAAGCCATTTCTTCCTGTAGTTTCCTTGAAACCTTTTTATTTAAATAGTGTGTTGAATGAGAATCTTACGAAAAGTAAAGATCTGCTAAAGCACATCATCAAAATGAATAGATTTTGGGGCCTTGGGACCTTGAAAATGCAGCCTTTAACATTGATAAGTAGAAAAGAGTTAAATCAGCAGGTTTTATGTGCTCACATTTCAGTAAAGGTTAACTCCGTGGGTTCTGGTTGTTTAAACTCTGTACATTCCAAAGAAAGAACTAGCCCTTTACCTGCTTCTGGAAGATAATCTCTATATCCTTTGAATTCCCTGCTTGAAGAGTGTTTTTTGTTGTTGTTGTTTGTTTGTTTATTCCCTGTGCTTCTGGACCATCCTAAAGAATTTGTATTAACAATAAATTTTGGTAGGAACTTTGAGTCACATTGCATGAGTTTGACTTCTGGAGTGGCTAGCAATGGAGGTAGTCAGGTCAGTCACACTGGTGCTCTATGCTTATGGGACAGATCCTGCAAAATATCCCTGGACACTACAGCTCAGCTGAGCTTCCCTGGTTGACAATGCCCTGTGCATGCTTGTCCTGCATTGTTGCTGGGAGAATTTAGCACTGTCTGTCTGTATAATTCTACGAGGAGAGAACAACTGGAAGTGTATGCCTGGTCTCTCTGGACTCTGCTGTTCACCTATTACTTTGCAAATTTTCATGTGTGTTACTTTTCTGTAATAAACTGCAATTCTGTTTACAATAGCTTATATAAGCCCTGTAGGTTATTTCAGCAAATTATTGAACTTAAGAGGGTCTTGGGGATTTCAAATACAGTGGTCTTCAAAGGAGAACATGGATAAACTGATTGGGAGTCAGGAGTGATTGAGTCTACCCTGTTCTCTGTTATGAATGCAACTCTATGATCTGCTCCCTTTGCTAGATTTCAGTCTCTTTATCTATATAATAGGTTTATGTGATTTCTAAGTTCAATCCCATATCTGATATTTTTTATACTAGTTATGTAATATACCTATGATATTCCTGGCTAGCATGTCCAAGATAGCAGCTCTCAAAGCCTAGATCTTTGACTGTATTGAGGCATGTGATAATACTTTACTGCCAGTAGTTACCGCTTTTGCGTTTTGTTTTTCTCCCTCCTATCATCTGCTATTCAAAGGTTAGGTAATCAACAAATATTTTGAGTGAGCCCCCTATAAATATAACAATGAGTTAAGCACTGTGAACAAAGGATATATTTACATGAAGTTATAATTATTCTTTTCCTTATTATTAGAAAGTATATTTTAAAATATTAAATTATTGTGCCTAAATATGAAGACCCTAAAGTTTTAAAGGGATTGGAAAATAGCTTCTAGCAAAACTTTAAAAAAATCTCAAAAACATATTTATTAGAGTAATTACATTTGATGGGTGGTAAATAGTATCATCAGAATGTAGTGTATGTTTTCTAGTTTCTTACTGAATTGTTTCTTACAGTCAACACTAAGATAGAGATAGGTACTTTCTTGTTAAATACCCATCATGTCTTGTTAATAATTATTACCTTTTCACCTACAGAGGCTTTTAAGAGTCAAAGATGCAGAACCAGTTTCTACCCCAACGGGTAGAAAACAATGTACCAATAACACAGAAATATTAAATAAACACAATTATCCAAATCCTTAAATAAAACTTTTTAAAATGTTCAGTTGCATGAAAGAAAGGCAAAAATAAATAACATCAAAAGTTACGACTTAATACTACTCACTGTTCTTGTGAAAATAATGTCATACATTTATTAAAAAAGCTGTGAGTTTCAAAGATTTAACTATTTTTGAGAAACAGAAAAATTAATACACTATTTTATAACTGTTTTCGTATTTTCCTGCGATATGAATAATATGAATAAATCCAGGAGCTGGTTTTTTGAAACGATCAACAAAATAGACAGACAACTAGCCAGATTAATAAAAAAGAAAAGAGAGAATAATTAAATGATGCAATAAAAAACGATAAAGGGGATATCACCACAGATTCCACAGAAATTCAAACCATCATCAGAGATTATTACAAACAACTCTCTGCACATAAACCAGTAAACCTGGAAGAAATGGATAAATTCCTGGACACTTGCATCCTCCCTTGCCTAAACCAGCAAGAAGTTTAAACCCTCAATAGGCCAATAACAAGGGCTGAAGTTGAGGCAGCAATTAAAAGCTTACCACCCAAAAAAAGCCCAGGTCCAGGTGGTTTTACAAGCCGAATTCTACCAGACATACAAAAAGGAGCTGATACCATTCCTTCTGAAACTATTCCAAATAATCCAAAAAGAGGGAATCCTTCCCAAATCATTTTATGAGACCAACATCATCCTGATACCAAAACCTGGCAGAGACTCAACTAGAAAAAAAAACTTCAGGCCAACATCCATGATGAACCTAGATGCAAAAATCTTCAATAAAATACTGGCAAGCCAACTGCAACAACACATCAAAAAGCTTATCCACCATGATCAAGTAGGCTTCATCCCGGGGATGCAAGGCTGGTTCAACATATGCAAGTCTATAAACGTAACTCACCACATAAACAGAACCAAAGACACAAACCACATGATTATCTCAATTGATGCAGAGAACGGCTTTGACAAAATTCAACAGCCCTTTATGCTAAAACCCTCAATAAACTAGGTATTGATGGAATGTATCTCAAAATAATAAAAGCTATTTATGACAAACCAACAGCCAATACCATACTGAATGGGCAAAAACTGGAAGCATTCCCTTTGAAATCTGGCACTAGACAAGGATGCCCTCTCTCACCACTCCTATTCAATATAGTACTGGAAGTTCTAGCCAGAGCAATCAGGAAAGAAAAAGAAATAAAGCATATTCAAATAGGAAAGGAGGAAGTCAAATTTTCTCTATTTGAAGACTACATGATTGTATATCTAGAAGACCCCATTGTCTCAGCCCAAAATCTCCGGAAACTGATGAGCAACTTCAGCAAAGTCTCAGGATACAAAATCAATGTGCAAAAATCACAAGCATTCCCATACACCAATAACAGACTAAAGAGAGCCAAATCAAGAACGAACTGCCATTCACAATTGCCACAAAGAGAATAAAATACCTAGGAATACAACTAACAAGGAACGTAAAAGACCTCTTCAAGGAGAACTACAAGCCACTGCTCAACAAAATAAGAGAGGACACAAACAGATGGAGAAATATTCCATGTTCATGATTAGAAAGAATCAATATCTTGAAAATGGCCACACTGCTCAAAGTAATTTACAGATTCAACACTATCCCCTTCAAGCTACCAAGGACTTTCTTCACAGAACTGGAAAAAACCACCTTAAACTTCATATGGATCCAAAAGAGAGCCTGCATAGCCAAGTCAGTTCTAAGCAAAAAGAACAAAGTGGGAGGCATCAGACTACCAGACTTCGAACGATACTACATGGCTACAGTAATCAAAACATTATGGTAATTGTAACAAAACAGAGCTGTAGACCAATGGAACAGAACAGAGGCCTTGGAGGCAACACAGCATATCTACAACCATCCGATCTTTGACAAACCAGACAAAAACAAGCAATGGGGAAAGGATTCCCTGTTTAATAAATGGTGTTGGGAAAACTGGCTAGCCATGTGCAGAAAGCAGAAACTGGACCCCTTCCTGATACCTTACATTAAAATTAACTCCAGATGGATTAAAGACTTAAACATAAGACCTAATACCATAAAAACCCTAGAAGAAAATCTAGGCAAAACCATTCAGGACATAGGTGTAGGCAAGGACTTCATGACCAAAACACCAAAAGCATTGACAACAAAAGCCAAAATAGACAAATGGGACCTAATCAAACTCCACAGCTTCTGCATGGCAAAAGAAACAGTCATTAGAGTTAATCAGCAACCAACAGAATGGGAAAAAATTTTTGCAGTCTACCCATCTGACAAAGGGCTGATATCCAGAATTTACAAAGAACTAAAACAGATTTACAAGAAAAAACAAACAAGCCCATTCAAAAGTGGGCAAAGGATATGAACAAACACTTTACAAAAGAAGACATACATGAGGCCAACAAACATATGAAAAAATGCTCATCATCACTGGTCATGAGAGAAATGCAAAACTACACTGAGATACCATCTCACGCCAGTTAGAATGGCGATCATTAAAAAATCCGGAGACAACAGATGCTGGAGAGGATGTGGAGAAATAGGAACACTTTTACACTGTTGGTGGGAGTATAAATTAGTTCAACCATTATGGAAGACAGTGTGGCAATTCCTCAAGGACCTAGAAATAGAAATTCCATTTGACCCAGCAATCCCACTACTGGGTATATATCCAAAGGATTATAAATCATTCTGTTATTAAGACACATGCACACTTATGTTCATTGCAGCACTGTTTACAATAGCAAAGACCTGGAACCAACCCAAATGCTCATCAGTGATAGACTGGACAGGGAAAATGTGGTACATATACACCATGGAATACTATGCAGCCATAAAAAACTTTGAATTTGTGTCCTTTGCAGGGACATGGATGAATCTGGAAACCATCATTCTCAGCAAACTAACACAAGAACAGAAAATCAAACACCACATGTTCTCGCTCATAGGCGGGTGTTGAACAATGAGAACACATGGACACAAGGAGGGGAGCATCAACACACTGGGGTCTGTTGCAGGGAAATAGGGGAGGGACAGCGGGGGCTGGGGAGTTGGGGAGAGATAGCATGGGGAGAAATGCCAGATATAGGTTAAGGGAAGGAAGGAAGCAAATCACGTTGCTATGTGTGTACCTATGCAACAATCTTACATGTTCTTCACATGTACCCCAAAACCTAAAATGCAATAAAAAATAATAAAAAAATAAAATAAAAATGAAAAAAAAATGTCAAGATAACAGAAGAAGCAGCTTTTGCTGACCAAGAAGCAGAAGATGAGTTCCCAGACATCATTAAGAAAATCATTGCGGAGATAAGATATCTGCCCAAAAAGGTTTTTGATAGTTGATTTTAGCAGATGAAAGTATCCCATCCTAGAAAAAATGCCACAAAGAAAATGTATTATTATACAGGTATTGCTCGACTTACCACCTATGCAACTTATGACCATTCGACTTTACAACCACAATCACTAGCCATGACTGCTCTGTGTCTGGCAGCACAAACGTTGCCCTGCTGGGCGTACAACAGTGTGCACCATCTTCTGGCAGGACTACCATCTCCGCGTGCACCATTTCAACTGTACATATAGCCTACTCAACTTACAACCAAATCGTGTTACGACCTGTCCGCGGTCCTGACCTTGGTCGTAAGTTGAGCACTAGCTGTAGTAAGGAAGAGAAGTGAGCACCAGAATTTAAGGCAGGAAGTGATAGGCTAACTCTACTATTGCGTGAAAATGCCAGTCAGGTTTATGATCCGGACTGTCCTCATCTATAAATCTGCTAATTCCTTAGCCTTGATGGAAACCATAAACACTAGCTTTCAGTTTTAAGTCTGCAAAATAAGAAGGCCCAGACAAAAATAACTCCTTTTATTCTGAACTGGTTCCATCAGTGTTTTATCTCTGAAGTCAGGAAGTACCTTGCCAGTAACAGACTGCCTTTTATTAGACATGCCCCTGCCCACCCAGAACACCATGAGGTCAATACTTAAGGTATCACAGTGGTCTACTTACCCCCAAACACAACATCTCTAATGCAGTCTCAAGATCAGAGGCTCATAAGGACCTTTAAGCCTCATTAAACAAAATACAAAATGGGAAGGATTGTCAGTGCTATGAAAGACAACCCTAGTAGAGAAGAAATGAAAAGTTATTAAAGCCATCAAGCTCAAAAAAAAAAAAAAAAAAAAAAAAGATAAGGTGACAAGTCAATGCATCTATTTTCGCCCAGGTACAGAAAGGAGAAACAAGGGACGATATTTTTAAAATATGGTAAAATGTTGATACATTTTTTTCACTGAAGGGTACAATTCCTGAAGTTTTAAATTAAAAATAGTTATTGATATTAAAAGCATACCTATAATTATTTAGGAGAATTGGTGATTTAAAAGAACGTGGCATAAAAGACTCCACTTTATTATGGTGGTGATTGTACTGATTTAAAGTAAGCAATTTGTCAACATTATATGTTTATATAAAGTTATTTAAAGATAACCAATAATCTATAAAAGAAAGGAAAGAACAAATAAATAAAGCAAAACAGCACGCAATGAGATCCTCTTCTCTGCCAAGCTTGAGCACTGGCTATTGGGGTTTCATCTGTAAGCAGGACCATTTGTGTCCAGATGGATGATGTGACCTTTATTGTTTTCATCTTGTTAGGAAAATAAAACAAAACAAACAAACAAAAACTATTTATGTCTCTGGAGAAAAATGCCTTTTAAAGATGGTATGTGATGCATCCCATTTCACAAAATTGTTGGGTCCCACAATTATCTGTACAATGTACAGATAATTTTGGAAGCCAAAACAGCAAGTCCTTTCTAGGGGAAGAGGAAATATTGCTATAAATTGTTAATGGGAAACTAATGAGTCCTCTGAGGGATGTGAGGGGTGGGCTGGAGTTTTAGCACAAGAACCATTGGCCGGGGCTTTGTGAATATCATTGGGGCACACCGGTAGTTGGTGCTCACAGTTGCCTCCAGAACCCAGGCCCTCAGGGACTTCTACAGCAGGAAAATAGGTGGAAGCTTCACTACTTCACTCTCCCACTCTTAAATTGGATCTGGAGGTTTTCTTTTCTTCATTCACTCAGGTATAACTGTTTTCCAATCTTAAGCGAGGTTTCTAAGCAAAGTTCAAGTCTCTGGCTGAGATACCAGATGGGTTGCTGACCACTTTGTTTTAGATTCTTCCAGGACCTAAGGTAACTCTGGCCCACAGAAGCTGCTCAACAAAGAATTGTACCACTACTCTCTTTCAAATAATTTTCTACTTGAGTTAAATAATTTGAAAATTGCTTACCAATGTTATGCAGTTTTAGGTTACAATAATAGACAAGCCCACTTACATTTCTTCATCATCCATACTTTTGTTTTTGCAACAATTAGGGTCTCTAATTTTCCCCAAAATTTTAAAAATATTCAGTATTTTGTATAATTTTATATCCATTTATGCCATCAAACTCCAAAAGAGTGCTCTCACAATTATTATTGCTGTGTCCTGTTGGGCTGGTAAATAGGGTGGTGCAGAGAGAAGTAATTTCTCAGTAAGTGGCCATTAGAGCAGGTCCAGGAAAATGTACACTTTTAGGACCTCAATAATATATGAAAAGACCACAAAGTTACATGAGCATTTTGAAATGACAGGAAATTAACAGAGGGAAAATGTAAATGTGAAAAAGTTAATTAAATTTTAAACAAATAAGGATTTTTAAAGCTTAAAATAACAAATCTTAGAATGGAAGGAATCTCAGCCATTCACTATGACACATTAATTAATTGAAAGAAAATGGTTTTAAAGGAAGTTTACTGAATTGTACTTTTTTGTTTGCAAGAAAAAGATATTTTTCTCATCAACACATATGATGAAATCATGGGAATGCTAGAAATGACTGCTGCTGGCCTCAAATACTTCCACCTTCACCACTTAGAAGGTTTTCCCCAGCTCAATATAGAAAAACTATTGGCCGGGTGAGGTGGCTCATGCCTGTAATCCCAGCTCTTTGGGAGTCTGGGGTGAGTGGATCACAAAGGTCAAGAGTTCGAGACCAGCCTGACCAACATGGTGAAACCCTGTCTCTACTAAAAATACAAAAATTAACCTGGCACGGTGGCATAAGCCTATAATCCCAGCCCCTCAGGATGCTGAAACAGGAGAATCACTTGAGCCTAGGAGGTGGAGGATGCAGTGAGCCAAGATCACGCCACTGCACTCCAGCCTGGGTGTGAGAACGAGACTGCGTCTCAAAAAACAAAACAAAACAAAACAAAAACAAAAAAAACAAGAAAAACTATTGCCAGACTTGGATCAGAATTTCATTCCTAACAGTGCTTCTTTAACTTTAATACAATCATCTTGGAATTTTTAGAAATACAGTTTCTGATTGGGAAGCATAGATAAGTGGGGGTAGAAACTGAGATTCTGCATTCTCTCAAATGTGGCTAGTACCACATTTAGAATACTAAAAAAAAAAAAGAAAAAAAAAAAAAGAAAAAAAATACTAATGTATGCTTCCTACTCCCATAGATTTCAGATTAACGAATGTAAAGTGGGGCCTGGGCATTTGAAATTTTAAATTCCCCCAGCAAGGTTTGAGAACCACTGATTTTGAGTATGACATTTCAAAATTTCCTGATCAGAACACTCATTTGGGGTACCTGTTTGAAAAAAAGAATTGCCAGGCCCCATCCCAGACTCAATGCGTCTGAGTCTCCAGAAGAAAACCTAGAAAGTTGTATATTTAACAGCTGATTTTTCAGCCTCAAGTTAGTCAGACATTGTCACAGAGCCATTATAGAGACCAGGGATGTGATGTATTACTATTTACCCTGGTGGGTCATGAATCCACTTGTAGGCCAATCTAGTATGTACTAGGGAAAAAGTGTCATGCTACATAACCCTTTAGACCTAATTTGAGGAGGGTTGATGGAGAGGAAAATTGGTTCTTCAAAATGATTTGTGAATTGTCACTGTGGGAATTGTCACTGTGGGAATTACTGTGAGTTTGGGAGTCTGGCTCTTAATTTGTGCATAGTAGAATTACCTTCCAAAAAAGGAATTTTAATGGCCACTTATTCAGTTAGTTTTGTAAGCAGATGTTATCTGTGATTGATTTTTATTTTATTTGACACTCAAATTGTAGAATTGGCCAGTCTTTTTTTTGTTTTATTTTGTTTTGTTTTGTTATGTTTTGTTTTGTTTTGTTGGAACAGGGTCTCGTTCTGTCACCCAGGCTGCAGTACAGTGCACGTACAGCTCACTGCAGCCTCAAACTCCACAGCTTAAGCAGTCCACCCGCCTCAGCCTCCCAAGTAGCTGAGACTACAGACATGCACTACCACACCTGACATCCTTTTTTTTTTTTTTTTTTGACAAGGTCTTGTTATATTGCCTAGGTTGGCTTTTAACTCCTAGCCTCAAGTGATCCTCTGCCTCAACCTCCTAAAGTGTGGTTGTTACATTTATAGAAGGGTTTCTCATCAAGTTACTTTTGAAGATTTTAATCAGTGATGTTGATAAGGATCCAAGTATGTATAATATAAATTCAAGTATGTACTATATAAACATTGTTTCTTAGCAAATATCTTGAGAGATTTTGAGTTAGAATGATAAAAATATACTGAATTGCTAAAACTAAAAACTGTTGTATTTATATTGTTCACACATGTATTGACTGATTCTAAATGACTAGCACTGTTCTAAGGCACAAAATATCTCTATACCACCAAAATACTGTAAACTCTTCCTGAAAGCATTGAAGATATTGAGTGAACTGTATAAGTTTCTTATTCCTTACACACTTGACCCTTTTAAATGACACCAATTCTTTAAAAGGTAAGAAGAGTGAGATTCACTTTTAGGGAGACATTAGTTTTGTGGAAAATAAGCTCTCTTTTTCTGATTCTCTTTTTCTCATACATTAGAGTAGGCACAAACGGTATTTTGTTAGTATAAAACTTGACTGGAAGGCAATTTTGATTTATTTAGGCAGAATAAGACTAGTAGAGTAGCTGCCCATTTAAATTTCCAGTGCTTCTTTGAAAGCATTGTCTGTGCAAGGACAGTACTTGTGGTACTTAAAGACACAAAATAAAAGCAGCAGGCATTCAAACAAAAACTGCCTTTTTACCCCCACCTGGTTATTTCATGTCTCTTCTCTTCATCTGAATACACACACATAAGCTTTTCTGAGGATGTTCAGGAGCAGCAGACTGTTATCCCTAAGTGTCATGTGAAGTAGTGACCCTATTATTTGCTTGTTTGACATATAGGAGGAATTCAATGAATACTTTTTCAATGAACAAACTGGTTCATATAATCTCCTCACCTAAACTGAATTAACCCTGTAGGAAAAGGATTGTAGGGTGCTTCCTTTTTTTCCGGAGTCGGAATCTTGCTCTGTCCCCCAAGCTGTAGTGCAGTGGCACAATCTTGGTTCACTGCACCCTCAGCCTCCCAGGTTCAAGCAATTTTCCTGCCTCAGCCTCTGGAGTAGCTGGAATTACTGGTGCCCACCATAACACCCAGCTAATTTGTGTAATTTTAGTAGAGACAGGGTTTCACCATGTTGGCCAGGCTGGTCTCAAGCTTCTGACCTCCTGATTTGCCCGTTTCGGTCTCCCAAAGTGCTGGGATTACAGGCATGAGCCACTGTGCCCATCTGTGGAGTGCTTTTTTTAAATCCTTCCTTTTATCCATCCATCTTATCATTTTTTTCAATTAACTTCTACTAATTCTCAGTCTAAGGTAGTCTGATTTATGGCTTAAAATAACTCAGTGTCTTCCATATGCCATTCATTGTTTTCTTTGTTGTTGTTGTTTGCTTGCTTTTTGTACATAAAATGGGGGATTTAATTTTGAAACTATTGTTTGTTGTTGTTCTCCAAGCATGAAACAGACTTATTTATTCATTTCGTTTTTGCCTTATACTGAAGCTATAAGATGAAACTTAGGTGGTTGAGAAAGTATCTCAAAATATTGGATATAGATCTTTTTGTGACTTGGCATATTCATCCTATAGTTATACAAGATTTCTTGGAGCAGTTCTCACTCAAAGCACAAAATACGCTCTTTGACAAAAACAAATAAAAACAGAATATGGCATCTGATTAATTTTCTAAAACTTTAACAATTTCTAGACATCTTTGTTATCAGTCCAACTTTACAACGAACTTCTCTGCATACTTACTTAATAGATAGACTTTCTAATAGCATTTAATATTACTGACACTGTGCAAACTTTTACACATAACTTCCAGAAGCTTACCAAAAACTTGAATACAAATTTTGAAGAAAAGCTTCAGTTGTAGAAAGCTTAAGTAACACGGTGCATTAAAATGTTGTTACCCTACTATATAATGGGAATTCTCCTAGGCACTCTTCATAGCATAGTTATAAGGTATGTATAAGTAATCATCTACATTATATGTGAGATAACCCAGTTTTTGCTAGTTCAAGTGGAAAAAGGATTCATGAAATTATCGCACAGAATCTTAGGAGAAGCCAACAATTCAGATTTTGATGTAATTAAAATCACACCACAGTTGGATCCAGCAAGTACAGAGATAATGACACATTCTGCCAATATCTAGATCCTCGACCTCTGACAATGCTGTCCCTGGAGCATAAACACCTCCTGCCATCCTCATCACAGTGATTCTACAGGGAGCCTCTTTTCTTGAGTCATTCTCTTCAAAATCAAAGTTTCACACAAGGGTTGGAAAAACCCATGTCACATGTCAATATTCCATGTGCAATGTAGGCTGGGAAAATATTTGTTTCTCTTGCAAAGGCGAAACTTAGGATGTGGAGGATCCCCAAATCTAGGAAGGATGTTTAAAAGATTCTAGGCAAACATAAAACGTCCACTAGAATGAATATTGGAAACCCATGATACAGATGAAAACTGAAGGCTTAGTGAATTTCTCAAAATAAAATCTGACTTCAAACTCAATTCTACATGGCTCCAAAGCCTGAAGCCATCGTGCTTAGCAGCAGTGTCTTCTGTATTCAACATTGTTGAATTGCTCTAGTTAATGCTTTTTTGATCAGAATGATTTTTAATACAAGAATATTATTACTGAGTTATAACTTTTTTTTCAACCTTAATTAAGGCTTGATTCTATGTTCGGCAATGAATTAAGTTTTGGAAATGTAAAGATTAAAAAACTTCAATGTTTTCAAAGAGCACATAAAACTTCAAAAAGTATATGAAACAAGAATTACTCCTATTTGGATGTGTGCATTTGTAAGGGCTCTCCAGAGAAGCAGAATAAATAGGATATGTATATGTACAGGAATTCCCTTATCTGAAGTTTTACTTTCCCTGGTTTCAGTTAACTATGGTCAACCAGGGTCCGAAAATATTAAATGAAAAGTTTCAGAAGTAAACAATTCATAAGTTTTAAATTGCATGCCATTATGAATGCCATGATGAAATCTTGGCCTATCTGCTCCATCAAGCTCTGGATATGAGTCTACCCTTTGTCCAGTGCATCTCCCCTGTATCTACTTCCCACCCATTAGTCACTTGGTAGTCATCTCAGTTATCAGATCAACTGTTGGGATAGCACAGTGCTTGTGTTCAGCTGACTTTTATTTTACATAAAAATAGCCTCAAAGCACAAATTTAATGTGGCTAATTTAAAAAATAAACTTTATCTTAGTTATATGTGCATATACAGAGAGAGGAAATAACATACTATGGTTTCAGGTATCCACTAGGGGTTTTGGAACATATCCCTCACAAATAAATGGAAACTACTGCACATATAAAAAGAGATTTCTTTTTAGAGAATTGGCTCATATGCTTATGATGCCTGGCAAATCCAAGATCTGCAGAATTGGCTGGCATTCTGGCAGGCAACCCAGGAAAAGCTGATGCTGTACTGCAAGCCTGACAACCATTAGGCTAAAGACACAGAGAAAAGCTGATATTACAATTCAAGTCCAAATATCTGCTGGCAGAATTTCCTCTTGTTCTAGGGAGATTAGTTTTTGTTGTATTCAGTCCTTTAACCAACTGGATGAGGCCCACCCACATTATGAAGAGCAGTCCGCTTTACACAAAGTCCATCAATTTAAACGCTAATCTCATCCAAAAATACCTTCACAGAAACATTCAGAATAATGTTTATACATAAGTGCACCATGGCCCAGCCAAATTGACACATAAAATTTCACCTTCACAATTATTCATAGGCTTTATAAGGCATTCTTCTTCATCCTTTGGAGACAGAGTTCCCAAAATGACTAGCATTAGTTAGGACTAATTTTAATATATCTACATTTATATTTATCTCCTGCATTCTGATTTCACTTTACAAAATTTAGACGTGTGAAGAAAAGCAAAACTTTAAATTCTATTGCCATTATTAAAATATGGCAAAATTTGGGAGAAGGGCTGGCATTGTCTTGCCTCAAGTGCTTGATATGTGGCAAAATTAATATATACCATCAGCATTTAAGTTGGAACATAAATACAAAGCATTATTGGCTAATTTTCTCTGAATTTGCTCACACTTTCTAGGAAACTTATTTTCAGAATGACAGAGTACATCTTAAAATTCTGCTATGTGTCATAGGGAAAATGAAGAAATTTCTAAGTGAATATCCAGCAAGTAATAAATGTTAATTATAAATATTCTCTATGTACGTATCCTCAGTATTTCAGTCTGTGAATCAAATCAACTCACATCAAATATGCTTTGTAACCTAAATTAGCCTGCAACAGGTATATGTACACATCCCTTTAAATATATAAATATATATGTCATATATAATATAATCACTTTTATAAAATAAGTTTTGAATTTATAAAGAGATAAATCTTTAACACTGTAACAAGTGTTTTTCTCTAATATTCTTGGGGAAATAGCCAATTTTTCTGAATTAATTTAACAAAAAAGGTGGATCATTTTTACTTTATATTTATTTAAAAGTATCTTTTCGGCAAGGCACGTTGGCTCACACCTGTAATCCCAGCACTTTGGGAGGCCAAGGCGGGCAGATAACCTGAGGTCAAGAGTTTGAGACCAACCTGGCCAACATGGTGAAATCCCATCTCCACTAAAAGAATACAAATATTAGCTGTGTGCGATGCAAGGACCTGTAATCCCAGCTACTCGGGAGGCTGAGGCAGGGGAATCCCTTGAACCCCAGAGGCAGAGTGTTCAGTGAGTCAAGATTGCACCACCGCACTCCAGCCTGGGCGACAGAATGAGACTCTGTCTCAAAAAATAAAAATAAAATAACATAAATAAATAAATAAATAAAGGTATTTTTTCTAAAACAGTTGGGTTTTTCCAAATTCATCAAGTGGATTTTTAATAATCTACAAAGCCAAACATTTGTCAGATGTGAGTGAGAACAAAAATTGTTCTCTACACACTGCAGTTCCACCAAAGTTGAGTGGGAATTTTAGAGTTCTTGGTTGTAAATACTTTTTAAACATACTTGCATAGAACTAGGTAATCATTATTGTTAAAACAAATTTTTCTAAGTGTGAATAAAGTTATTGTAATGAACCTATTTCATTAATATTTATTGTTTTTTGCTACACTAACTGTGTATTAGGCTTTCAAAATAACAACTGTTACTTTGTTTTTTACAGATCTCAGTGGGAAAAGAGCCTCTGGAAGGTTCAATAATGCCATTATATTTTCTCAAAATATCGCTAAAGTAACAATGAAGAAAACTTTATAAAATTTTAAAAGATCAAGAAACACATCTTTTATTTCAAATAAAAAATTAATTACTAAAGCCATATTTTTTTAGTTCTTACAAGAAGTGAAAAAGAATTGGCCAAAAATTCAAAAAGTCTTTGTAGACTTTGCTTGTTCATATATAAAGTCAGATGCTTGAGTGCCTTAGGCTTTCTTTTCTCATCTCTTTTTTTTTCCCTCTTTTTCTTTATGTAGGTAGTTTGGGTGGTAACAAGCTACCTGCTCACTAGAATCACCCAACAGAAAATTAGAACCCTACTCCTATGAAGGATGAATAGAGCAAGTTATTACACACATGATTTTTGACTTACCTTAAAATTGCAGTTAAATGTAAAGATCACACAGGAGATTACTTAAGGTTATCATTATCTATATACAAATGCAATTGACAGGCCTACATGTAAAATAAATTACAAAATTTTTGCTTATAATTAGGTTCAAAGTGCTTTTTCGTTTGAATCTAAGTGTTACAAAATATGTAAAGTTGTATTTTGTTCTCTACTGTTTTACTGTGTACAGTTTTGGTCTTTATTTGAAACTTGTACCTTCCAAGTTCCTAGTTTTAAATCATACAGCCAGAATCACAATGGAGTAGCAAAAATTCTGCAAGGGTCATAAAACAATATATTTCTCTAAGAAGGAACTCAACTTTTAAGTGGAAATGTGTACAGATGATGCTTGTCTAATTATTTGTACTGTCAAGGCCTGGTTTAAATTGTGTATGTCCTTTGGAAGGCCAATGCTTTTCTTCTTCTTATACCTCTTTGAGTTTTATTTTCACCTTTGCTTATCCATGAAAGTTACTACAATTTGTACTTTCTGGCTTCCAACCGCATGATATTCCAACTGACTGCATGAGTAGAAAGATTAAAAACCATAGGTACAGGCAAATGCGCATAGACTAATTGGGAAGATGTTGCCTGTATATGGTACATTTATCTTTGTTTCAGTGATGCCCTTTGTCAGAGCCCATTTACTTCATGCCATGCCTGGAACATCAGCATCATCATCCCAATATTCTTTCCAAATTAAATCCAGATCAAATTATAGACTATAACTGAGTATATAGTGAGTCTGCCAAGTAATTAAACCACTCACTGGTGCAAAAATCTGAAATTCAATTACCTTTGTCACTGGTAATATGATGACAGTTATGAGTCTAGTGAAGAGTAACATTTTTTTTCTAAAATCTTTAGATCTTTCCATTACAGTTGTATTTTTAAAGGACTGTAATGTGCAGTGCTGTCTACTCTAGACCGTCCTTCAAAGGATGAATTTTAGGATGCTGTTACTTTTCTGGTTGGCTTCTTTGGAGATTTGTATGGACTTACTTGTCTATACATAAAGCATACAAACAATTTGAGTTCTGGTTCTGGAGAAGTATCGATTAGAGGGCAGTTAACAGGGAGAATGTTTCTTTTCAATAATATTTTGTAAACAGTTAAGTTCTATGAAATCTCTTTGGTATTTTCTCCTGCTTTTTCTTTGAGTTATATGTTCACTACATTGGCGGTTCAATATTCTTCAGAAGAGAAAGCAATCTCTAAGAAATAGTCTCAACTGATTTATCCTGCAAATGTTCACTGAAGATCGACTGTCTACTATGTACTGTGAACATCCTGGAAAGACAATAGGGAGCAACTGAGTTTTACCTTTATGGAAATGTTAGTGCAGTAGATGTCGACGACATTAATCAATCAATGTCCGGTTGTGTTTTGAATGAAGTATATTATTTCTGTGGAGGTGATAATGCTGATCAATCTGAGGTCAGAGAAGGCTTCCTAAGGAATTAAGAGGAGAAGAAATTTAGTCAGTGGGTGGAAGGACCATTTTAGGACTATGCTGAGTATATGCAGAGGTTTTGATATGGGAAGAATGTAGCCCCTTGTGAGAAAAAAAACAAAACAAAACATGATAAAACCCAAAAGTTACCAGAAGAAATACGTTTTTGTTATTCCAATACGAAGTTGTAAGATTTGTTTTTGAAGAAAAGCTTATGAGAGGAAAAAACTTCTTAATTTTCATATGTTTTCAATTATAAGATCAGATATCCATTTGTAGGAGCCTTGCAAATTTTGATTTAGTTCAAATGCTGCCTCAACTTGAATTGATTTAGCAAACTTTCTCAATTTCAGCATACCTTATTGCTTTGACTTTCCCAGCTGTTAAAGTGCATATCAACTCCCACGCTTAGCAATCTGAACTTGTTGCTCTTAATAGCTTGTCATATACTTCAATCTATAGCAAACTAAAAGCTAACTACATTTTATCTAATCTATTTGTCCAAGAATTTATCATCAAAATAAGGTGGAAAAGTTCCCATATCCTTCCAGGTTCTCTCTAGTTCCTTCTCTTTCATCATCTTCTGCTAAATATTCTTATCCACCAACATTACTCTGAATTTTCACATCATGATTCTTTACTTTTTACTACTTATTTATGATTGTGTTCTATTTGTTTCCCATACTATTCTGAAGGAAAGGGATGTTTCAAACTTATCTGTGTTTGTGGCTTAGCACAATGCCTGGAGCATGTTAGATATTTAATAAATACACACTTTTTCAGAAATATTGATGAGAATTCTTTATTTTTCCTTCTTTGCTTAGCAGGGTTATTTAGCAGAGGCTCCATGAAGGCAGGAATTTTCACTTTTGTCTGTACTTTATGCCTAACTTTTTGGATAATACCTGGCATATAGCAGGGATTAAATAAATATTCATTGGAAGAGATAGGATTAATTAATTAATGTAATGTCTGTATTTTCTAAAGCATTGGATGTGAATTTAGAAAACTTGAATTTTTATGGTCATGCAATAAAATGATGCCAAGAAATGTTTTTTAAGGCAAAAGCTACTATGACATACAATTTACTTTCAAATAGTTTTCTGTTACTTAGCTAACTATATGCAGTATAAACTTTTTAATACTCACTACACATACCTTATATAATGGAGGTTACTGCTGAGTAATTAAAATATACATGAATAAGTAACATTTCAATTTAAGATTAAATATCTAAGATCTTTAACTGACTAAATTTACTGATGATTTTGGCTATGGTCCAAATACAAAATATCATGGTTATTAAATGTACTTGTTGGCATTTAATCTGTTAATTATCATTTAAAGAGAAAGTCCTTGACATTTCAAGAGTTATTTCAAATCATTACTGCTAGATTATGCTACACTTCTTTTCCTTGCCAAAAAAAAAAAAAAAAATTACGTAAGGCTGTGACAGCATAAATTGAATAAATATTATTATCTGAATATAAGAATTTCCTGTAACAGCCCACGCTTGTACAAAAACAGACCAAGAATGCTTATGGCGTGAGAGTTACTCACAACTACTTTAGTTATGCACTGTCTTGGGGAATGCAATCAGGATGACAACTGTGTCTGAATGATTGATTAGCAAGAAGTTCTAGGCTTCTTAGTTCAATCTCTCATCTACAAACCAGTGAAGCAAGAATGATTCCTTCCAGAAATCACAGTCTGATATCTCAATTTTCTTCACGGAGTTATAGCCAATGCTAAATATGTTTTCGAGCACAGACTTTAATGAAAGATTTCCCATTTAAAAGGACATCATTTCTAGCTTTAGAAATGCAACCTGTATCAATACTCTTAGAGAGATATCAATTAATTTCAAATATAAGGAACTTATTTGGAATTGGACTCAAATAAAAGTCCTATAAAAGACAACCAGGGTAATTTGAATAGACTTTAATGACATTAAGGAATTACTGTTTCCTTTTTATAAGTATAATAATGACATTATTACTGATTTTAAAATAATCAATTTTTTCAGAGATTCAAATGCATATTTACAAATAAAATGATGTAATATCTGGAATTAGCTTCAGATTGATCTAGTAAGAGGATGGAGAGAGTGGGTGAGGTATAAATAAAATAGAATTGGCATTAAGGCAGTAATCACTAAAGCTGTGTGATGTGTTCATCAGGTTTATTGTAGTATTCTTTCTTCTTCTGTGTATGTTTTACTTTTCCATAATAGTAATTTTAAACAAAATAAAAACAAAATTATCTTACATAGAAAGAGAAGGATAAGGAAGTAAAAGTATGGGCTTCATACTTTTACTTGTAAAAGGTAAAGAGGAATAAAATCAGCCCACACAGAGCTTTCTCTCCTCAGCTCTGTTCTGTATAGTCACAGAACTGCCATTTTGAAGCAAATATTTTTATTTTTTTTCTGTAATTTTGTCTGTCTCACTACTTTTTCAGGTTATTGAAAGAAATCATTTAAAAAAATACGTTTGTATCTCCTACAATATATAACAACAACTAGTAATTACTTAGTATTGAAAATGTGTGGTTTAATTTGTTAATAATTTCATAAGTAAAACAAAATGGAAATTTCTGTGTGCAGGAGCCACAGGATGCAAATTAAAACTCAAGGCAATGTCAGTGGGAGAATACATTAAACGTATAAAAGCTCAGGGATGATTTTATTTTAGTAAACTATCCAAAACCAGAAAGAGGTAAACAACAAAAATCTCAAAAAGATGGGTAGTTGTTAAAAGGAAGAACTATAAGCAGAATAAGAGAAAATTACCTGGAGGTCACCCAGAAATATGAAAAAATACAATTGATCAAATGGAAAAAGAATATTTATTTAATGCTTACTGTCTGCCAGGAACAAGAAGTATGTTTTAAACACTAAACAAAATTCCTATCTTCATGAAATCTCCCTTAAATATATTTAATAATTAAGTTTGCAAAATCTTTTTTAGAAGAAAACATGCAAACATTTAAATTAAAACACTTCAGAGAATGACAGTCCCATTTAATAAATTTACATTTTATTCTAATGCTGTTAAATACAATTTTATTTATGTTGATACAAATTATGTAATGTTTGCAAATTGCTACCTTATGTGAAGAATCAATCTAAAATTTTTAAAAACATAAACTGTTGAATGAAGCTGCTACAAATTTTAAATACAAGTTTATCTCCATTTAAAATCTTAGCATAATAGATAAATGTTATAAGTAAAACATTGCTTTTTATATTCAGTATCATAAATACTATTTTATTATGTGTTAATTTTATGTATTTTATATTTTATTTTGAAGCTGACTTAGCTGAGGTTTGAAGCACTCATTTAATCTGTTGTAGATGCAGGTGATTACTACCTCTACAAAATCCTTTTGGGGCCCTTGAGCCCCTATGCTCGAGCCTGCTCCCACACTGTGGAGTGTACTTTCATTTTCAATAAATCCCTTTATTCCTTCTTGGCTTTGTTTGTGCATTTTGTCCAGTTCTTTGTTCAGATACCAAGAACCTGGACACCCTCCACCAGTGACATATTTTGGCGAGCCAGCTGGGAGAAAGAGGTAAGCCCAAAGTTTGGAATTTATTTTTTCTTTTCTCCTTTTCCTTTCTGCTACACACAGGGGAATCTCTCTCTCTCTCTCAATTTCCAACTCAGGCTGGCCATGGCCAGTGAAACTAGGGGATTTCCATGTGGAGAATCCTAACCACCATCACTCAGTTCACTTAAGGCCCTGGGTCTTTCATTTTTTTCCCTTTCTTTCTTTTTCAGTCTTTCAGTAGCTGTTTCCTAGTAGCTCCTTGGAAATTGAGGGCAATTGGTTGGGATCACTCCTTGGCATTGCCTGAAAGCCTAGGAATGAATGAGAATAATTATCCTGCCCAGAAGGGGGACGGATTCTGTTTTTTAAATTTTTTTCTGTGTGTGGTCCCTGATCCCTACATATGGCGCAGCTTAGAGCAAACTTGCACCTGTTTTGGATGACTTAAACCTTCTTTTCTTAAGCTAAATTCTTCCCTTATCATATTCAACTGGCTAAGGACAAAAAAGCCCAACCAGCATCCAGTTCCTCTCATTACAGTTGATGGCTATTCCTAGGAAACTCCTAGTAGGCTCTGGAGGGAAACCTGCATATGGCACCAGTACCCACCTAACGTCAGAGACGTCTGACACTCTAAGATTGAATGCCACAGGAGAGTGCTCTGGGGGATCCTGTGGACCTTAGCCTCCCCAAAGGGGATGCTCTTGGTAGAGGTTTTCAGGTCCAGTAATAAGCCTTCCTTAGAATTTTCTCTCACAGTTGCAATGTTGCTTGGCCCCAAAATTGTTTAGAATCTGTACTGTCAGCAGGAAAGTGGGATGGCATTCCATGTATCCAGGCTTTTGTGCTGCCATCCTAAGCAGGTGGCCTGGTTAACATGTGATGTCCTCCTTTGGTATTGTTTGGCCCAGTGCTCCTGGGAGACTGGGGAGGTTTGGCCTTTAAAAATCAAACTGCCATGGAGACTGCTTTGGACAAAATTTTGGTTCACAGCCTTCATTGGATTATCTATTGGGACAAAGTAAAACTAGCAAGCTTGGCATTGCTATTTCATGGCTAAGTTTCCAAGCTATTGGATCTTCATTTATGTGTGTGTATACATGTCTATATGTGTTTATTTGTATGTGCACTTATTGTTATATGTTATGTCTACCAAATTGGCTTATAAGTAGAAGAGCACTCATAAATAAAATAAATCTAAGCAATTTTCAAGTTCACATGACTTAAAGTATATCTTTATATATATATATATATATATATATTTTTTTTTTAATTGTCTTTTAGGTTTGAGGGTACATGTAAAGAACATGCAAGATTGTTGCATAGGTACGTACATGTAAATTAGTTACCATTGTGGAAGACAGTGTGGTGATTCCTCAAGGACCTAGAAATAGAAATTCCATTTGACCCAGCAATCCCATTACTGGGTATATATCCAAAGGATTATATCCAAAGGATTATAAAAGTATATCTTTATTAAACAAGCTAGCTTTAAAATTAGTGGTGGAAGAAAAACAGAAAGGCCTTCAGAATTTTTCTGAATTTTATGTTTGTCTTTGCTAGATATTTAAAAATGTCAGTGTTAATTCAAGCTGGGAGCTGCTTGGGGCAAGTCTGCCTCCTATTATAGTCAAAGTCTCACTGAGATAAATGCATAACTGATTGCTTCCTTTGGAAAGGCTAATCAGAAACTCAAAAGAATGCAACTGTTTGTCTCCCACCTACCTGTGATTGAAAGCCCCCAAGCCCCCTCCCTGCCTCAAGTTGTCCTGCCTTTCTGGACTGAAACAATGTTCATTTTACCTATGTTGATTGATGTCTCATGTCTTCCTTGTTAAAAATAAAAGTTTAAGTACAGTGTTTGGGATAAGTATTTCAGGTAAACTTGTGTAAAATCTTAAAGTTATTTTTGATGCTTATTGAATATCTGGGTCATTTCTAAATAAGAAGGGGTTGTGATATGGGAAAAATAAGTTTCTAAAATTGTAGAATTGTTCTTATCTATAAATTTCCATATCTGATAGTTCAGGATTTCTTGCTTTTTAGGATTTCACTAAAGTTTAAGGTTATCAAAGATAAAAATTCTAGTTAACACATAATTCTGTATACAAAGCATGCCAGAAAGGGTTATGCTATTGGTAAAAAAGAATAATTTTATTTACTTCAGAAATTATCTACAAGTTATTTCAAATTATAGATTTGAAAAGGTTATTTATGAAACAATGAATTAAAGAACCATTAAGTAGGGGAGAAAGGTGTGGAAAAGGTCTAAATAATAAAATATTCTTTAAAACCTGATAGAGAATTGAAGACATTCGGCCAATTAACATTTTCATAGTTAAAGCTATTAGCCTTGATTAAAGTAAAATAAGAAGTATTGTCAAGAAATGCATTGGAAGTTTGGCAATTCTTTTTTTTTAAATATAGTTAAGCATGAAGCTGGATTTAGTGTGAAGCCAAATTTCACACATGTCCTTGCCAGCTTCACATTATGTTTACCGTTTTGCATGGATAGCACTAGAGTACTTATCAGTTATGTGCTTAAAGTGAATTTCTTGATTACACAGAAGGTATAATAATATTTGTGAACTTAGCATATTGAATTGTTTATCAGGAATAAAATATTCACTGTGTGGGTTTTCTGGGACCCTAGTAAACACTGTAGCCTCCAGGGTAAATTAAATAGGAAAACTTAAGCTTGGTTTCCTGTTTGTTTTTGCTTCTAGTTTTCATTAGTTTGCTATTTACTCTCCATTTATCTTGAATTCCTAGGCTACCTCTGTTTGGTCTGCAGGAATTGATATAGCATGTGAGCCTTGATAGAGCACATCAACCTTTTAACCTAACTTTGGATTTTAGGCTTCCTAAATACTTTAAGCATGTTGAGTATACTTTTGTAAATATAATTTGAGTTATACTTCTCTCTCTGCCCAATTTCTCCAAAATTCATAAACTATTTGTCAATATTCTTAATTCATGGCAGTGTGTTTGTTTGCATACAGTCTAGCAGGGCTGCTAGAGCCACTCAGGAAGAAAGAACCCAGAAATGTGGCATGCTGGCAGAAAGATAAGAATTTCTTGCCAGTCAATCTCTGGCCTCTTTCTCTCTGTCCAAACTCACTAAATAAAAAATAAAAGTACTGTTTATCTCCTCTGTAAAAATTTTAATTAATTGTTTAATAATAAGAGCTTAAATCAAATATTTTATCAAAAAAGTGAGAAACATAATGTCTTTTATTTAGTTCATATGACTTATCTTTGGGAAATTAACAGTTTTAAAGATTATTGGTAAAATACAAATGTCTTCAAAAATGTAAACGTGTTCTAAATTATGTTCAAATATTTGGTTTGCTAAATGCTTTAAGGTCATAAGATGCTTCTTTGGCTTTTGAAAGTTGTTCAGCTTGCCTGCTTCCAGCTAGGTAAGGCCTGGGGATGCATGGAGTTGGCTCCATCCCTAGCTATGCTGGACATATTCAAACCTTTTCAGAACCTAACTTTCCGGGTTTTACATTAAAATTAAAATTGCTAAGAGTTGTCTTTGTAACATGTAATTAAGACTACTAGAAACAGTTTTACATTCAAGGTGTGTAAGAAGAGCAAAATGTGGTTTATTTTGGGAAAGGTTTTTGCTTCTTTAAAATTTCTGAGCCATCATTTCGGTAAAATATATAATTTATGGTAATCTGGAATTCCAAAATTAAACTTCAGTTTCAAATTTACCTTTCCTAATACCTGGGTTTTTGGATGGATCAGAGGGCTCCTGAAAACATCCAGAAAATAGGTAAACAGGATTATTTGACATGTTTAGATACATGGGATTGCTAAAATGATGGTCAATCTTCTTTAGAGTTTTTTTTTTGTTGTTGTTATTGTTTGTTTTTTTTTGTGAATAATACTAATATATGCTCCAAAATTGTATGGAATTTCTAAAATTCTAATGTCTAACTATTATGTTGAGTTATTGTAAACCACAGAAATAACTAAATTTTCTTGACAGTTCTATGCACCTAATTTGGAAAAACTACTGGTATTCAAGAAGGATATAAATCTCATGTTGCTTAAGCATGGAGTAGTGGAGAACTACATTGCCATCTTGTCCTTGTTGAGACCTTAAAGCTTTTATTATTAAGAGTTCTTCTTTCCATGGCTCATGGAAAAGATAAAATGATCCAAATTGAATACACTGATGTAGTGACTTAGAAATTACTAAAATAGTTTATAAGCCAATATTTGGTCCCATATTCCTGTGAAAACAATTCAAACCTCAGGTACATTTGGTTGCCTGGTGGGCTATTTAAACATTTTATAAAGGGATTTCATTCAATTATTACTATTGCTATTTTTAATGGTATTTTAGGTTCTAGGGTATATGTGCAGATCATGCAGGATGGTTGCATAGATATATACCTGGTAAGGTGGTTTGCTGCCCCCATTCCCCCACCACTTAATTAAATTGAGACCATTTTAACACTCCAAGGAGGAATTCTATACCCATAAACAATCATGTATTATTTGCCCCTACAACTAGTCCCTGACAACACCTAATTTCTATTGCTATAGATTTATTTTTTTTCTGAACATTTTATGTAAATGGAGTTATAAAGTCTGTGGTCGCTAATGACTGGCTTCTTTCACTTAGCATAATGTAATGGCATGTATTAGTACTTCATTTATTTCTATGACTGAATAACACTGCATTATACAGATATTCCACAATTTTTAAATTCATTCATCAGTTGATAGAAAATATGGTTTGGCTCCTTCCCCACCCAAATCTCATTTTGGATTTTAATCCCCACATTTTGAGGGAGGGACCTGGTGATATGTGACTAGATCACGGGGCTGGTCTCCCCATGCTATTCTTGTGTTAGTGATATAGTTTTCATGGGATCTGATGGTTTTAATGGTGGCAGTTTTTTCCTGTGCTCACTCCCTTCTGCTACCATAAGACATGCCTTGCTTCCCTTCACCTACCACCATGATTTTAAGTTTCCTGGGGCCTCCTTAGTAACTTTGCAACAAGGTGAAAATGGGCTAATACAATAGATATTAGCTTACTTCTACTCTTTCGACTATTACGAATAATACTGCTATAAGCAGTCATTACAAGCTTTTGTGTGAACATATGTTTTGATTTCTCTTGGCCGTGTACCTAGGTGTGGAATTGCTGGACTACATGGAGACTCTATGTTTAGCATTTTAAGGAACTGCCAGACCATTTTCCAAAATGGGCGTACCATTTTATATTTCTAGTAGCAATGAATTAGCAATCCAAGTTGTATCCTTGATGATATTTATTACTGTGTATCTTTCTTTTATAATAGCCATCCTAGTTTGCGTGAGGAGGTATCTTGTAGTTCTGATTAGTATTTCCCTAATGATGATATTGTGCTTATGTTCCTGTGCATATTGTAATTTTTAAGTTTCATTTGGAAAAATATCCAAATTCTTGCCCATTTTAAAAAAGTTACCATTTTCTTCAATTAATAAATTTGATTATCATAACATTATTAAGTATAAGGAGAAATTAAACAGAAAGGAAAAAACATTACCATGTATTCCCTGTCACACTCACCTACAGTTTCTCTGTTATGAACATCTTTCATTGGTGTGGTACAGTCATTACAACTGATACATCACTGTTAATGAAAGTCCATAGTTTAAGGCTTATGTTCTATGTGTTCTAAAAAATGTGTAATGTCACATATGGACCTTAAAACTATCATAAATAATAATTTCACTGCCTTAAATATTTCCTGTAGTCTGCATATTAATTATTCACCACTCCTCAAAACCCCGGCAACCACTAAACTTTTTATTATTTCTAGAGTTGTATCTTTTCCAGACTCTTATGTCACTGGGATAATATAGTATACAGCCTTTTCAGACTGGCTTTTCACTTAGCAATGTGCATTTAAGGTTCTTCCATGTCTTTTTTGGTGGCTTGATATTTCACCTGTTTTTATTTCTGAATAATATTCCATTGTGTATATGTGCCATAGTTCATCTATTCACCATAGGAGGACATCTTGGTTGCTTCCAAGTTTTGGCATTTATAAATACAGCTGCAATCTCAGGGATGAGATGGTGGAATAAAAAGCCTCACTGATTGTCTCCCCTCCAAGGACACCTAGTTAACGCTTTCATAACAAATAAAATCAGGTGAGCACTCATAGTACCTGGTTTTAACTTAATATGTCTGAAAGAGGCACTGAAGAGATAGAAAGAAAGAGTCCTGAATTGCTAATGCCACCCCTCCCCTTCCCCCAGCAGCCGCAGCAGAGTGGTGCAGAGAGCATCTCTCTGTGCTGGGGGATGGAAAGCACAGCAATTGTGAGGCACTGAACTCAGTGCTGTTCTGTTAGAGCAAAAAAAGAAAAACAGACCAAACTTAGCTGATGTCTACCCACAGAGGGAGGATTTAAACTAGCTGTAGCCACAGGAGAATCATGGATCCCAGTGGTCCAAACTTGAGTGCCCCCAAACTTTGCCACTGAGGGTGAAAGTGCTCTCAGCCTCTAAGTAATCTTGAAAGGTAGTCTAGGCCATAAGGACTGCAACTTGTTGTCCTAGTGATCAACTAGTCCCAGAGACAGTGGACTGGGAGGGCATGCAACATTCTGAGACACCATCTGGGGAAGCCAAGGGATTGCTGGTATCACCCCTCCCCAAGGCTCAGGTTGCACAGCTCATGGTTCCAAAAGAGATCCCTTTCATCTGCTTAAGAAGAGAGAGAACAATGGGGAGGACATTGTCTTTCATCTTGAACACCAGCTCAGCCACAGCAGGATAGGGTACCAGTCAGATTCATGAGTCTGCTGTTCCAATCCCTAGCTTCCAGATGACATCTGTAGACACACCCTTGGTCAGAAGGGAACCTGCTGCATGAAGGAAAGTAGCCAATCCTACCAGCATTCATCGCCTGCTAACTAAAGAGCCCTTGGGCCCTGAATAACCAGCAACCATACTGAGGTACTACACCCAGCGCCTTGGTGAGCCTCTGAAACTTACTGGCTTCAGATGAGACTCAGCACATTGCCAGCTATGATGGCTATAGAATAAAACTCTTTCTGCTTGAGAAAAGAAGAGGTAAAAGTAAAGGGGACTTTCTTTGTCTTACACATTAGATACCAACACTACCACAGGGGGATAGAGCACCAAGCAGGCTCTTGGGGTCCCTGATTCTAGGACTTTTGTTTGGATTTTTAGACCTGCCCTAGGCGAGAGAAAAGTCCACTGCCCTGAAAGATAAGTACCAGGGTAGGCAGCATTCACCACAAACTGACTTAAGAGACCTTGCTCCTTAAGGGAACATTGGTGGTAGTCTTGCATTACACCCCATGGCCAGGGGTGGCAGTGGCTATGAGGGCAGACTCCTTTGCCTTTGAAAAAGAGAGGAATCAATGGACACTACTGCATCTTGTGGTTTGAGTGCCAGCTCAGCTGTAACACACTAGAATGCCAAGTACACTTCTAAGGTTTTTGACTCTAGTCCCTGAATCCCAGATGGCACTTCTAGACCCATCACAGGCTTGGGAGATCTCATCATCATGAAGGCAAAGACACAGGCCAGGCTAGCTTTGCCACCTACTCATTGTAGAGCACAGGGACTTGGGGGAACATATGCAGTAGCCAAGAAGTGGATACAGCAGGTCTTGGGCAAGACCCAGTGCTATGTTGGCTTCAGTTATGACTCAGCACAATCACAGTGGTAGTGGCCACATGAGTGCTTGTCTCTCTACCCTCAGCTTTAGGTGGCTCAGAACAGAGAGAGATTCTGCATGTTTGGGAGAAAGTATAAAAAGAGAACAAGAGTCTCTTCCTGGTAATCCAAAGAATTCTCCCAGATCCAAGACCATTAAGGTAGTACCACTATGAGTCTGCAAAAACCATAGCATTACTGGGTTTGGGGTGCCCCTAAAGCAAAACCAGCTTAGATCATATCACTGAAGTTCTTTCAAATATCTGAAAAGAATTCTCAATAAAGATGACTATAAATAAGCACAGAGAGCGAAGACTAAAATAAATACATAACCCTTCAATGCCCAGACACCAAAGAATATCTACTAGCATTAACACCACCCAAGAGAACATGACTTGGCCAAATTAACTAAATAAGGCACCAAGGGCCAAACCTAAAGAAACAGAGATATGTGACCTTTCAGACAGAGAATTCAAAAATAACTGTGTTGAGAAAACTCAAATAAATTCAAGATAAATAAAATGAATTTAGAGTTCTAACAGGTAAATTAAACAAAGTTTAAAACAACTAAAAAGAATCAAGTAGAAATTCCAGAGGTGAAAAATGCAATTGGCATGCTGAAGAATGCGTCAGAGTCCTTTAATAGCAGAATGGATCAAGCAAAAGAAAGAATTAGTGAGCTTGAAGACAGGCTATTTGGAAAGACATAATCAGAGGAGACAAAACAAAGGAATAAAAAACAATGAATCATACCTACAGGATCTAGAAAATAGCCTCAAAAGGGCAAATCTAAGAGCTCTTGGCCTAAAAGAGAAGCAGAGAAGGAGACAGGGGTAGAAAGCTTATTCAAAGGGAAAATAACAGAGAACATCCCAAACCTAGAGAAAGTTGTAGAACACCAAGCAGATTTAACCCTAAGAAGACAACCTCAAGGTACTTAATGATCTAACTCCCAAAGTCAAGGATAGAGAAAGGATCACAAAAATAGCAGCAGAAAATAAACAAATAAACATACAATGGCACTCCAATATATCTGGCAGCTAACTTTTCAGCAGGAACTTTACAGGCTAGTAGAGCATGACCTATTAAAAGTGCTAAAGGAAAAACAAAACAAAACTTTATCCCTGAATAGCATTTCTGGTGAAAATATCCTTCAAACATGAAGGAGAAATAAAGGCTCCACAGACAAACAAAAGCTAAGGTTTTCATTAATACCAAACCTGTCCTATAAGGAATACTAAAGGAAATATTTCAATCAGAAATACAAGAACATTAATGAGCAAGGTACACAACTTACTGGTTATAGTAAGTACATAGAAAAACCCAGAATATTTTAATACCATAACTGTGCTATGTAAACCACTGTTACACTAAGTAGAAAGGCTAAATGATTAACTAGTGAAAAATAATTACTAAAATAACTTTTTAAGACACAGTAAAATAAGATATAATTAGAAACAACAAAAAGTTAAAAAGCCTAGGGACAAAGTTATGGTGAGTTTTCATTAGTTTTCTTTTTTCTTGTTTGTGTGTTTGTTTACAGAAATAGTCTTAAGTTGCTTTCAGGTTAAAATAAGGAGTTATAATAATTGCATGCCTCATAGTAACTTCAAACCAAAAAACATAAAATGGATACAAACACACACAAAAATAACAAAATCAAGAAACTAAATTATATCACCAGAGAAAATTATCTTTACTAGAGAAAGACAAGAATGAAGGAAAGAAGAAAGAGAAAGCCACAAAACAACCAGAAAACAAATAACAAAATGACAGGAGTAAGTCCTTATTCAATAATAGTAACATTGAATATAAATAAACTAAAGTCTACAGTCAAAAGACATAGATTGGCCAAGTGGGTGAGAAAACAAGACTCACTGATCTGTTGCCTACAAGAAACACACTCCACATAAAAAGATACACATAGACTGAAAATAAATGGATGAAAAAATACATTTCATGCCAATGGAAAGCAAAAAGGAGTAGGAGTCACTAAACTTATATCAGACAAAATAGATTTCAAGCTAAAACTATAAGAGACAAAGAAAGTCTCTATATAATGATAAAAGGCTCAATTTAGCAAGAGGATATAACAATTTCAAATATATATGTACTGGAGTATGTAAACATATAAAAGAAAGATAATTAAAGAGAGGGATAAGTCCCAATATAATAATAGCTGGAGACTTCACCCCACTTTCGGCATTAGATAGATCTTCCAGACAGAAAATCAACAAAGAAACATCAGACTTAACCTACACTATAGACAAAATGGCACAAAAAGATATTTACAGAGCATTTCATGCAAGAGCTGCAGAACACACATCTTTTCCTCAGCACATGGATTATTCTCAAGGATAAATGTTAGGTCACAAAACAAGTCTTAAAACATTCAAAAACTGAAATAACATCAAGCATCTATCCTACCACAATGGAATCAATCTAGAAATTAACAACAAGAGGAGTTTTGGAAACTATGCAAATACATGAAATTAAACAATATCCTTCTGAATGACAAGTAGATCAATGAAGAAATTAAAAAGGAAATTGAAAAGTTTCTTGAAATAAGTCATAATGGAAACACAATATACCAAAACCTGTGAGATACAGCAAAAGCAGTACTAAGTGCCTTCATCAAAGAAAAAACTTCAAATAAGCAATCTAACGAGGCATCTTACTGCATTTTTTCTAGTTTTAAAGAACATAGTACCCAATAGGCAGTTTTTCAAGCCTTTTCCCTCTTTCTTGCTTTTGGAGTCACCAGTGTCTACTCTTCCCATCTTTATGTTCATGTGTACTTAGTGTTTAGCTTAGCTCCCAATTATAAATGAGAACATGCAGTATTTGGTTTTCTGTTTATGCATTAATTCACTTAGGATAATAGCCTCCAGCTGCAGCAGCGTTGCTGCAAATGACATGATTTTATTCTTTTTTATGGCTCTGTAGTATTTATTGGTTTATATGTATCACATTTTCTTTATCTAGTCTACCATTGATGGGCACCTAGGTTTACTCTATGTCTTTGCTGCTGTGAATAGTACTGCAGTGAACATGTGAGTGCACGTGTCTTTTGGTAAAATGGCTGATTTCCCTTTAGGTATATACTCAGTAATGGGATTGCTGGGTTGAATGGTGATTCTATTTTTAGTTTTTTGAGAAATCTCTAAAGCTTTTCCCACAGGATGAACTGATTTACAATCCAACCAACAGCTTACAAGCATTCCTTTTTTTCCTGCAGCCTTGCCAACATGTTATTTTTTTCACTAGTTAATAATAGCCATTCTAACTTATGAAAGGTTATGCCTCCTTGTGCTTTTGAGGTGTATTTCTATAATGATTAATGATGTAAAGAATTTTTTTTTGTCTGTGTTTTGGCCACTTGTATGCCTTCTTTTGAGAAGTGTCTGTTTATGTCCTTGGTTCACTAGTTAACCGGCTTGTCTGTGGTTTTTGTTGTTGTTGTAGATTTAAGTATGTTATAGATTCTGAATATTAGTTCTTTGCCAGGTGCTTAGTTTGCAAATATTTTCTCCCATTGTGTAGGCTATTTACTCTTCATAGTTTCTTTTGCTTTGCAAAAGTTCTGTATTTTAGTAAGATTAATTTTTTTGGTCACATTTGCTTTTGAGGACTTAGTCAGAAATTCTTTGCCTAGGCCAATGTCTAGAAGAATACTGCCTAGGTTTTATTCTAGGATTTTTATAGTTTGAAGTCATATATTTAAGTCTTTATTTCATATCGAGTTAATTTTTATATACTTTTTTGAGAGGTAGAGGTTGAATTTCATTTTCTACCTATGCTTTGCCAGTTTTTCCAACACCATTTTTTCAATAAGGTATCCTTTTCCACTGTCTTTGTTGAAGATTAGTTGGTTGTCAGTGTGTGGCTCCATTTCTGGGTTCTCTATTGTTCCTTTGGTCTATGCACCTGTTTTTGTAACAGTGCCATGATTTTTTAGGGACATAGTCTTATATAATAGCATCTTCAGATTGTGATGCCTTTAGTTTTATTCTTTTTACTTAGGATTACTCTGTCTATTTGGGCTCTTTTTTGGGGGGATTTCATACAAATTTTAGAAACTATTTTAGAATAGTTTTTTTTCCAATTCTGTGAAGAATTTCTAATTCTGATCAAAAAATTGGTGATTTGATCAGAATTGTGTTGAATCTATAGATTGCTTCAGGCAATATGGACATTTTAACAATATCAATTATTCCAATCCATGAGCATGAAATGTTTGTCCATTTGTGTTCAATGATTTCTTTCAGCAGTGTTTTGAAGATCTCTTTGTAGAAATATATATATATTTTAACTTCTTGGTAAGCTGTATCCTAGGTATTTTATTTTTTGTGGCAATTGTAAATGAGGTTGCATTCTTGATTTGAATCTCAGCTTGAATGTTATTCGTGTATAGAAATGCTACCGATTTTTGTATATTGATTTTGTATCCTGAGACTGTGCTGAAGTTATCAGGTCTAGGAATTTTTTTGGCATAATTTTTAGGGTTTTCTAGGTATAGAATCATATCATTGGCGAAGAATGATAAGTTGACTTTCTCTTTTTCTATTTGGGTGCGTTTTCTTTCTTTCTCTTGCCTGATTGCTCTGGTTAGGACTTCCAGTATTGTAATAAATAAGGATGAGAACAGACATTATTATACTGTTTCAGTTCTTAAGGGGAGTGATTCCAACTTTGGCTCATTCAGTATGATATTTGTGGGTTTGTTATAGATGGCTCCTATTATTTTAAGGTGTGTTTCTTCAATGCCTAGTTTGTGGAGGGTTTTTATCATGAAGGAATGTTGCATTTTATTATTGAATGCTTTTTCTGCATCTATTGAGATGATCATAAGGTTTTTGTTTCTGTTTATATGGTGAATCATATTTATTGATTTTGAACCAACCTTGCATCCCAGAAATAAAACCTACTTGATTGTGGTTGATAATCATTTTGATATTGCTGGTAGATTCAGTTTGCTAGAATCATGTTGATGGTTTTTGCATCTATGGTTATCAGTAATACTGGCATGTGGTTTGTTTCTTTTCATAGTGCCTTTGCCAGGTTTTAGTATCAGGATAATGCTTTCCTCTTCTAATTTTTGGAATAGTTTTAGTAAAATTGCGACTATCTCTTTGTACACCTGGTAGAATCTGGCTGTGAATCCATCTGCTCTGGGCCTTTTTTGGTTAGTAGAGTTTGCTATTATTATTATTATTACTGATTCAATTTTAGAACTTGATTTTGGTTTCTTTATGGTTTCCATATCTTCTTGGTTCAATCTTGGGAAGCTGTATGTTTCCAGAAACTTATTCATACTCAGGTGTGTTTTTGTGATAGGAAATATCATTCTTTTGAGCCCATGTTTAAAACTCCCTTAAGAATCTCTTGTACAGCTTGCAAATTCTCTTATAGATTGCTTATCTGAGAAAGACTGTTTCTTTCTTGCTTATAAAGCTTAGTTTGGTGTGCTATGAAATCCTTGGCTGAAATTACTTTTCTTTAAGAATCCAAAAAATAGGCACCCAGTTTCTTCCAGCAGGTACGGTTTCTACTGAAAAGTCCATTGTTAGTCAGTCTGACAGGATTTCCTTTATAGGTTACATGATACATTTCTCTAGTTACCTTAAAGATTTTTTCTTTTGCATTGACCTTGGAAAGTCTGATGACTATTTGCCTTGGGGATAGTCATCTTGTGTAGTATATTGTAGGAGTTCTCTGGATTTCCTATGTCTACATGTCACCTCTATAGAGAGATTGGGGAAATTTTCCTGCATTATATCATCAAATATGTTTCAAAGTTGCTTACTTTCTCTTCTCTATCAGGAATGCCAATTAGCCACATGTTAGGTTACTTTATATAATTGCCTATTCCTTAACTTTATTCATTTTTAAAAAATTTTTTTTCTTTATTTTTGTCTTACTAGATTGATTCAAAGGACCAGTCTTTGAGTTCAGTTTTTTTTTTTTTTTTTTTTTTTTTTTTTTTTTTTTTTTTTTTTTTTTTTTTTTTTCCCTTTTGCCCCTTCTAGTCTATTTTTAAGGCTTCCAACTATATTTTGAAGTTTCTTTCAGGAAGTTTTCAATTTACAAAAGTTTTATTTGGTTCTTTTTTAATATAGTTACATCATTATTAAAATATTGAATCATTTTTTCCTGGCTTTCATGGATTGGATTTTAACTGTATCTTGGATCTCATTAAATTTCTTTCCCATCTATATGTTGAATTCTGAATTCTATATCTATCATTTCAGATATTTCAGTCTGATTAGAATCCATTTCCAGGGAGCTAGAGCAATCCTTTGAAGTGAATGAAAGACTCTGGTGTTTGTATTTCGAGGGTTCTTGTGCTGATTCCTTCTCATCTGAGGGAACTGACGCTTCTTTTTCTTTTTGAATTTTCTGTCATATGGATGGAGCTTTTTTATTTTATTTTGTCTTTGAGGGGATGACTTTGGTGCACACTGTGCATAATCTATTGGCTTCATTTCTGGGTGCTATCAGAGGGCCAAGGTTCTGTATGAGTTGCTTGGTCAAAGATAGGTTTGTGCAGACTTCCCTTGTAGCAAAGTATTTTTGTTTTCTCATGTAATTCAGGCTGCCGTCCAGTAGATGGCAGTTCAGAGTAAGTTAAGCTCTCAGCCATATTCTCCCTCAGTGGGAATGAGAGAAGTACAAAACAGTGCACCCCCCTCATCTCACACTTGCCTTCAGCAGAGGTGAAATCACGGCAGAATTATGAGAAGTGGCCTCTTTCAGTGTACAGTTACTGGGCACCAATGTGACGAGCCCTTGTCACGTCTACAACAGTCCACTGAGTGGGGGGGCAGGGGTCAAGAGATGATTCCCTATCCAAGTCCATTCCTGGGGCTTGGTGGTGCCCTCTTTGGTGGCTGGCACCATACCAACATTTCCTTTGTCCCATGGGGCGCTTTGGTGTGATCCTTTCTTTATTTTCCTAGGGTGGTCATTCTGAGGGTTAAATCTCCAAGGGATTTACAACTCCCCAGTGACCTGCTGGTCCTCTATACTTGCCAAAGTCAGAGTAGGTTGTGAAGTATGTCTGTGTATGGTCTGGTGATTCAGTGCTTCAAGCAGAGGATCCCTGGGAAGAGGAGTGGCACTGCAGGTGTACCAGTATGGTGCTTATGGCCCAGAGTTTTCAGTCCAGCAGGTGGCCATGGAGCCTACCCAGCTTGCACTCCCCTGACCTGGTGTGTCTCCCTCTAGCATCTTCTCTGGCAGCAGGCCTAGCTGGCTAGGCTTGCTCCAAAGCCCCAAGCTGTCTGCACCCAGATCACTCAACAGTTCCAGGCATTGTCGGCCATGGGACTCCTTAGAGGAGAAGTCATAGCTAGCATGCCACATCCTTTCAGATCTGGGCTTGCGAAGGGACAAGTGCCCAGCTCCCACACTGACATAGGTACTTGTGCCACACTCTCCTTTGTGTTCTGACAGCAGGGGCTTCTCCCCTGCTTGAGATCAACCACAAATTTTAGCTCTATACCCTTGGGCAGTGTGCTGAAATCATGGGGAGTTGGTACTGGGCCTGTCTGTGGATTTATTCTCTGGCTCTTTTGGGATCAAGCGCCAGCTTGACAGGGAATGAACTCCTCCTAGGCTGCCAATAAAACACTCAGGCAGGGTAGTGGAGGGTATGTTGTGGGCATCCTCTTGTGGGAGTGGCCACGCAAGCTATCTTGGAGAGGCCAGCAGGTAAGAGGACACATTGATTTGATCTAATTCAGTTCCATAGCAATGGTAGTGGGGCCAGTCTTGGGCACATGAGTGTGCCTGGCCCTGTTCTCTCCCGGTTTGGTGGACAACAGTTGCTGTAGCCACTCAATGCAAGATGGAGAGCTTTGGGGTATGGGCACCTATGGGCATATTATGCTGCAGCTGCCCAACACAAAAGCCTTCTGGGCTTTATATGGGTTCAAGCTGTGCCTCTCTGCATGTTCTCTGGAGAGTTCTCCCTTCCATTCTAAAGGTCTGTGAGGGTCATGGAACCACCTGTACCTAAGATCTCAGAGGTCTGTAGCAGGAATGTGTTGTCCCAATTTTCTTCATTCATCCCTTCTTTAGAGTCAGTCCAGTTTCGAGGGCCAGTAACTCTGAGCAGGTTGAATCACTTCTTCCCTCTTTAGCCATGGTGTCTATATCACTTCTCTATCAACATTCAATGTTTTCTCTCAAAAGATCTGTTTAATGTGTGAAGGTTTACTCAATAATTTGATTATTCTCCATGGAAGGGGCACTTTCTGGTTGCATCTGGTCAGCCATCTTGCCACTCAATTGGATCTGTGTCATATTTACCTTTTTATTATTGTATTGTAAGAGTTCCTCCTATATTCTGGATATAAGTACCTTATCAAATAGTATTTGAAAATATCTTTTGCCAATATGTAAGTTGCTGTTTTATTTTTGATGTCCTTTGAAGAACAGAAATTTAAGTCAAAAGATAAAAATTTATCTTTCGTGTTTATTTTGTTTTTCATGTTAAACCTAAAAAATTATTGCCTAATCCAAATTCATGAAAATGTATTTCTGTGTTTTCTTCTAATAGCTTTATAGTATTGCCTTGTAAATTTAAATCTATGATCCATTTGAGGGCAATTTTTACATGTTGTAAAGTAGGCTTCCAAATCTATTTCTTGTGTATGCCATTGCCCTAGTACTATTTCCCTACTGAATTATCTTGGAATCTTTCTCACAATTAGACATAAATATATCTATAGTTTTTTTCTGAATTATCACTTCTATTCAATTGATGTAAGTTTCTGTCCTTCTGGTGCCACACTTGTCTTGATGATTGTAGTTTTGTAGTAAGCTTTGAAAATAGACAGTGTACGTTCTCCAACTTTTTTTTCTTGTCAATATACTTTTGGCTCCATGGATTCTTTGCCTTTCCATGTGAATCATAGAATAAGTTAGTTAAGTTCTCCAAGAAGACAAGCTGCAATTCTGATAAGGATTTTATTCTATTTATAGATCAGTTTGGTAAGTATTGTCATCTTTGAAAAACTGCTGTAAAGAAAAAAAATTGCTACTGTAAAGAAATATAATCAATTTAGCATGTTGATCTTGTATCCTGCAACCTTCCTACAGTTACTTCTGACATCTAATAGATTTTCATTAATGAATGACTTAGGGTTTTCTATATAGAAGATCATGTCATCTACACATAGTATTACTTTATTTTCCTAATATGCATCCCTTTTATTTCATTTTTCTAGCTTAATTGCCGTATATAGAATCCACAGCACTTGCTGAATAGAAGAAATAAAATTAGGTATACTTATCTTTTCTTTACCAGAGTAAGAAAGCATTCAGTCTTACATCATTAAGAAAAAGTTTGTTGTGTTTTTGATAGGCATTTTTTATCAGGTTAAGGAAGTTCTGTTACGTTTATAGTTTGTTGAGTGTTGTTATCAAGACATTTAGTTGGAATTATTTTTCCTGCATCCATTGACATCATATAATTTTCTCTCTTTATTCAATTAATATGGTATATTACAATAATTGATATTTGGAAGTTAAGCAAACGTTGCATTCCTGGGTTGAATTGTACTGGGTCATGGTTTATTATTCTTTTATATGTTTTTGGATCATTTTTAAGCAATTTGTTGGAAATTTTTTCTATATACTCTTAAGTAATATTTTTGTTCTGTTTATTGTGATGTCTTTATGTAATTCTAATAGTAAGGTAATATTATTCTCATAAAAGAAGTTGAAAAGTATTTATACATAAAGCTGGAGGTATCACATTACCCAAATTCAAACTATAGTACAAGGCTACAGTAACCAAAACAGCATAGTCCTGGTACAAAACAGACACACAGACCAATGGAACAGAACAGAGGGCCAGAAATAAAGCTGCACACCTACAATCATCTGATCCTTGATGAAAAGCAATAGAAAAAGGACTCCCTATTCAATAAATGATTATGGAATAACTGGCTATCCATATGCAGAAGATTGAAACTGAACTCCTTCCCTAAACAATATGCAAAAATCAAATTACTATGGATTAAAGACTTAAATGTAAAAGCTAAAGCTACAAATACTCTAGAAGAAAACCCAGGAAATACTATTCTGGACATCAGCCCTAGCAAACATTTCATAATGAGGGTGTCAAAAGCAATTGCAAGAAAAACAGAAAATGACTAAAGGGACCTTATTAAGCTAAAGAGCTTCTGCACAGCAAAATATACTATTAACAGAATAAACAGACAATTTACAAAATGGGAGAAAATGTTTGCAAACTATGCATGTGACAGAGGTCAAATATCCAGAATTTATATGGAACTTAAGCAAAAAACAAACAACCTCATTTAAAAATGGGCAAAAGACATGAACAGAGGTTTTTCAAAAGAAGACATACACATGGCTAACAAGCATATGAAAAAATTCTCAACATTACTAATTATTAGATGTAGGGAATCCATAAGCCCACACGTTGGTGCCAGAATGGAGGGATTCATGAACCCCATGTGGGGTACCAGAATATAGGGAGCCAGCCCTATATCACCTGTAGGTACCCCAAGTCCAGTGGTGATAAAAGAATGAGAAAAAGACAGATTAAAAGAGACCAGATTACATGGGATTAAAAGACAGATTAAATGGGACCAGGGGGCCATCACTTATTACTCTAGAGGAGGCAGTGAAGGCCCCGAGGTCTGATCATCCACTCTATTTATTGGTTATCATCACTTTGATCTACAGGGTAGGGGTGGAGTGATGGTGGGGAGAGGGTGATGGTGGAGTCAATCAGTAAGCCGGAACTGAATCAGTGAACCAGAACTGGAGTGTCATTCTAAGGATTGATAACAGTGGAAGTTTGGGAATTTCACAAAACAAGAACAAGTGGTTATCTTTAGCTTATTATCTATGTACAGCTGATGGAACGTGGACTGTCCAAGGAGCCTACAAGTCTGGCTACATCATAGTGCTATGAAGGGGTTTTACATCCTTGAGCACAATGTTTATAGTAATAGAGCCGAGGTCACCCTGCACTGGAACATGAGGTACGGAGAGGCCTTCCTCCTCAAAGGCCTCCTGCGGACTTCTGCACTTTGTTGTTCCTTGTTTATAAGTTATTCATAACCAACTAATGTAGGCACTCTGTAAGTCCTTTATCCTTTGCTGTTTTTTCCAACAATTAGAGATATACAAGTTAAAACCACAATTAGGTACCATCTCACACCAGTTAGAATGTCAAAAAAAAAAAAAAAAAAAAAAAAAAAAAAAAAAAAAAAAAAAAAAAAAAAAAGAACAACCAGATGCTGGTGAGGTTGTAGAGAAAAGAGGACACTTATACACTGCAGGTAGGAACGCAAGTTAACTCAGTCACTGTGTAAAACACTTTATGGACTTACGGACTTATAAAAGAAGTTGAAATAGAACTACCATTTGATCCAGCAATTCTTTTATTGGGTATATAGCCAAAGGAATATAAATTCTGATACCATAAAGGCAAATGCACATGTATGTTAATCACAGCACTATTCACAATATCAAAGATATGGAATCAACCAAGATGCCCATCAAAGTTGGACTGGATAAAAAAAATAAGAAAAAAAAAAAAAAAAAAAAAATAGCCAAAAAAAAAAAAAAAAAGATTATGTCCTTTGCAGCAATATAAATGGAACTGGAGATCATTTCCCTAAGCAATCTAACATAAGAACAGAAAACCAAATACCACATATTGTCACTTATAAGTTGGAGCTAAACAATGACTACACATGAACACAAAGAAGGGAACAATAGAGACTAGGTCCTACTTGAGGTTGGAGGATGAAAGGAAAATGAAAAACAACCTATTGGGTACTGTGTTTGTTACCTAGGTGATGAAATAATCTGTACACCAAACCACCATAACATACAATTTACCTGTGTAGCAATCCTGCACATGTACCCCTGAGCCTAAAGCAAAAGTTATTTTACAAAAAATGAAAGTGCTTATTCATATTGTACTTTTTAAAGAGTTTGTGAAGAATTGAGATTTAATTCTTTAAATGTTCTATGGAATTTACTAGTGAAGGTATCTGGTCTTCTTTGCTTTGTGACAAGTCATTTAAAAACATCAATCAATCTCTTTATTTATTATAGGTCTACAGGTCTATGTAGAATCTATTTCTTCTCCAGTCATTTTCAGTTAATTCATATTTCCAGGAGTTTGTCTATTTTATCTAAGTTTTCTGACAATTTGGTATACAAATGTTCATATTATTTAAAAAATTTTTAAATTTGCCATATGTTATTGGGGTACAGGTAGTGTTTGGTTGTATTAGTTAAGTTCTTTAGTGGTGATTTTGAGATTTTGGTGCACTCGTCACCCGAGCAGTATGCATTGCACCCTGCTTATAGTCTTTTATCCCTCGCCCGCTTCCACCCTTCCCTTTAAGTCCCCAAATATCACTGTATCATTCTTATGCCTTTCCATCCTCATAGCTTAGCTCCCACATATCAGTGAGAAAATGGGATGTGTTTCCATTTGTTTGTGTCATCTATGATTTCTTTCAGCAGTGTTTTGTACTTTTCCTCGTAGTGGTCTTTCAATTGCTTGGTTAGGTTTATTCCTAAGTATTTTATTTTATTTTTTGCAGCTATTGTAAAAGGGGTTGAATTCTTGATTTGGTTCCCCACTTGGTCACTGTTGGTATATAGAAGTGTTGATATAATTTTAATTTTCTTAAATTTATTGAGGCCCATTTTGTGGCCTATCTTCAAGAAAGTTCCATTTGCTGTTAAACAGAATGTGTATAATTTTTTGTAGTCCTTTTTAGTTCTTTAACATTGAAATGTTTTCTTCCTGCTTTTGTCTATTCTTTCTTTATGGCTCTCTTCCCCTCTGATGTATAAATTGTTGTGCTTAATGGTGTTTCACATTTTTCTTAGGCTTTATTCATTTTAAAAATTATTTTTCTCTTTGCTTAGACTGAATAATATCTTTTGATAAATCTTCAAGTTCCTATTCTTTTCTTCTGCCATCTCAAATTTACTGTTGATTACTTTAGCAATGTTTACATTTTGAGTATGTAGTTTTCAACTCCAGAATATCTAATTTCCACTTAGCACTCACTGAGTAATTTCTTTCTCATTGTTTATATTCTGTATTTGATGAAACAATTTCATCATATCTTCCTTTATTTTCTTTAGGTATATATATTTTTTTAATTTTTAATTTTTAATTTTTTTATTTATTGCATTTTAGGTTTTGGGGTACATGTGAAGAGCATGCAAGATTGTTGCATAGGTACACATGTGGCAGTGTGATTTGCTGCCTTCCTCCCCTTCACCTATATCTGGCATTTCTCCCCATGCTATCTCTCCCCACCTCCCCACCCCGTCCCTCCCCCATTTCCCCCCAACAGACCCCAGTGTGTAGTGTTCTCCGCCCTGTGTCCATGTGTTCTCATTGTTCAACACCCGCCTATGAGTGAGAACATGTGGTGCTTGATCTTCTGCTCTTGTGTCAGTTTGCTGAGAATGATGGTTTCCAGGTTCATCCATGTCCCTACAAAGGACAAGAACTCATCATTTTTTATGGCTTAGGTATATTTTTAAATTATCTGAACATATTTGTAATATCTTCTTTTAAGTTTTTGTTTATAAGTTCATCATCAGGGCCCCATGAAAAACAGTTTGTACTGCCTACATATTTTTCAGTCACATTTCCCTGTTTCTTTGGTTGTCTTACAAGTTGTGTTGAAAACTGGACATTTTAGACAATATGTTAATAAATTTGATAAATTAAAAAAATTATCAAAACTGAAAGAGTATTCTATATAAAATTTGAATTACTCTGTATTTACAAGTGAGTTCATAATTGCAAACCTTTGCACAGATTTTAACCTAAAGTCAGGGAGTAATTTGTACCAGTTTTACCTTTCTGTAATGAACAACTAGATAATTTGAAAAATGTAACAGCTATTTTCACACACATTGAATCAGTCAATACATGACTGTGATCATGAAATAAAATAATCAACCAAGGTAAACTCACATCACTGTAGATTCTATTATCCTGAAGACATTGACAAGATAATAAGAGAATATTAGTTTTACTACTGATCAAAATTAAATTTTAAAACTCAGTTGAAATGTAAATATTTCTTGTAAGACACATATAATAAGATATTTAATGGTGACAGACTGAAGTGCTAACTTCTAAAATCAGAAAAATGTAAAAATATTTGCTCCCATTTATTTTATTCAACATTGTACTGAAATGCCTAGTCAGTGCAAGGCATATAGTTTGGAAACGAAGAAGTAAAATTGTTTTGATTTGCAATGGCATGTTTGCCTACATAGCTGATTCTAACATTTACATAAAAATTTAAAGAGCCTAGAATAACTAAAATAATTTAAAAATAGAAGAACAAAGTTAGAGATTTTACAGTACTTGATTCCAAGACATACTGTAATGATACAGAATTAAATAAGGTGTCACTTTGGTATGCTGGCATAAGACATATAGATCAATGTAACAATGGAATCTAGAAACAAACACGTGTGCTAAACTGATTTGAACATGCATGACAAGGTAATTCAATGTGGGAAGATCATGTTTTCCACAAATTGTGCTAGAACACCTGAATATTCATATGGAAAAAGAAATGTATTCCAGCATCTACTTCATATCATATGAAAAATTAACCAAAAATTGACTGAGTGCAGTGGCTTACATCTGTAATCCTAGCACTTTGGAAGGCTGAGGTGGGTAGATCACCTGAGGTCAGGAGTTCGAGACCAGCCTGGCCAATATGGCGAAACACTGTCTCTACTAAAAATACAAGCATTAGCCCGGGCATGGTGGCACATGCCTATAGTCCCAGCTACTGGGGAGGCTGAGGAAGGAAAATTGCTTAAACCTGGGAGGTGGAGGTTGCAGTGAGTAGAGATCATGTCACTGCACTCTAGCCTGTGTGACAAGAGTAATACTACAAGGAAGGAAGGAAGGAAGGAAGGAAGGAAGGAAGGAAGGAAGGAACGAAGGAAGGAAGGAGGGAGGGAGGGAAGAAGGAGGGAAGGAGGGAGGCAAGAAGGAAGGAAGGAGAAAAATGATTCATAGACCTAAATGGCTAGAAGAAAACATGGAAGAAATTATTTGTGAACTTGAGGTTAACAGTGATTTCCTAGGACAAAAA
>NW_016107676.1:1569319-1587014 GCF_001604975.1 Cebus imitator | reverse complement strand
CAATTGTACTTCCATTAAAAATTATTCTACAAAGAGCAATATTAAGAAATGAAAGAGCAATCTAAATAATGACAGAATATATTTAAACTTCCTATTTCTGACAAAATGCCTATCAAAATATATGAAATATCTTATAAACTCATGAGTTAGATAAGAACCAAACAAAAATGGACAAAAGATGTTCAATATTTTTAGTCATCAGCTGAATGCAAAATAAAACACAATGTCATATTCATTTTAAAGGTAAAACTGAAATAATGATGTTACCATTTGTTTGTGAGAATGTGGATCAAATAGAATTCTCATACATTTCTGATGGAAATGCAAAATGGTATGGCTATTTCGGGAACTAGTTTCCCAGTGTTTTATGAAAGTACAAATACATTTATCACACAATCTTACAAAGAGATATAAAAGCATGTGACTGCATGGTAACTTCTATGTAATTATAACAATTTGTTCATAAGATCCACCAACTAGAACAGTATATAGGCCTATCAAGAGGTGAATGAATAAACCAATTGTGGTAATTCATTCAAAGAAATACGCCACAGCATTAAAAGGGATGACCTTATGTATACATTATATATTTATATACAAATTGGTTATATATAGTATTTTACATATAATGTAAAAAAATGAATGAGTCTCAGAAATCATTATATGTAATGAAATAAGGCAAAAACAATAAAAAGCATACAATATGATTCTATTTATATGAAGTTCCAGAATAGGTAAAAGTAATATATGATGATGGAAAGAAAGATCAGCAGTAGATTAATCAAAGAAAAAGGTTGTGTTTACAAAAATGTATTTATTTGTCATAATTGATCTCTGCCCACACATTTTACTTGATTATGTTTTATTTATTATTTACTTGATTATGTTTATTATTTTTATTTATTTATTAAATAAATTATAATCTAACCAAGTAGGTTCTGAATGTAATACATGTCATAAATAAAATGCATTCAAATGGAACAAAAAGGAACCCTAATAAGAAGTAGATCTTTCTCCAGCTGAGAGGCAAACATTATAAACAGTTTGGGGTGTATTTTGCCAGAAATCTATGTATATGGATACATTTATAAATGAACAATTGAATTTTTAAATATCAAAGGCATATTTTATGCCAAAGGAGCATTTATAGACTTCTATAGCAATGTTAATAGAATTGTAAATTTTAAAAAGTCCAATTTCTTTCACTATGTGAAATAGGGGCCATGACAATATTGTATTAAGTTTTGTTACCTCACTGCCTTCATTTTTTAGTCAATTATAGTGCTTTGAATGTAATAGTAGGTCAAGGCATAATTGTCAACTCTGTAGCATATTTGTCTCTTCAATCTCTCCATCAGGGGAATAGAGGGATATATTTTAGAAAAGGAATGTGAAATGTAGTCAGATCTCAATCAGAGCTTGAGAGGGAGCAATTTTAGAACTTTATGTAGCAAATCAAGATTTTTAAAAACATTTTGCTCTACCAAAATTTTTATATCGTAGCCATTTGATTTCTAAGGGTTATTTTTCCTTTAAAAATTAGTAAGCAAAGTAAAGCACCATAATTTTTACCACTGATTTATGTAATGCTGAAAAGCTGATCCAGTTTTGGAAGATTAAAGAAAAACCAACAAATTTTTGGTAAATGGTAAGTAATGAGCAGATTTCATCTTATCTGCCCCAAAATGATTTTTTAGCACTAAATCTTCTTGTTATATTCACATGCATATTTAACTGAAGAAAAAATGTAATGATGAATATACATTAAAGAGTAGAATCGGCCAGGTGCTGTGGCTGACGCCTGTAATCCCAGCACTTTGGGAGTCTGAGGTGGGCAGATCAACTGAGGTCAGGAGTTCAAGACCAGCCTGCCCAATATGGTGAAACTCCATCTCCACTAAAAAATACAAAAATTAGCTGGCTGTGGTGGTGGGCACCTGTAATCCCAGCTACTGGGGAGGCTAAAGCAGGAGAATTGTTTGAATCCAAAAGATGAAGGTTGCGGTGAGCCAACAGGGTGCCACTGCACTCCAACCTGGGCGACAGTTAAACTCCATCTCAAATTAAAAAAAAAGAGGTAGAATCAGTTCTGTATCCAACAAAATGCTTCAAATGAACAGGAGAGCAAATCGCTCACATTTTGTAAATATGGGAAGTCTGAGCTATTTTATCTAATGACTTGTTAAACTGCAAAAGTACATTTTTTGTTGTGTTCCAAGAATTTCCTTCTTATTTTTCTTATGTATTCGTTTTACTTACAACAAATTGTGCACAACCCTTAGCATTGATGTAACTTTATAATATGTTTACATTTACCTTGAACTGGTGAAGTAATGAAACCTGATTACGCATCTCATAAATTGGATAAAATCTCAATTTTTTAAAATCTTAGATTTCATCAGACACAATTGTCTCATATAGTTTCTTTATTTTTTTAATGAGTTTCACAGAGGGCTAACTTAAGATGCGGATTCATGAAATAATTTTTAAGGTCACAAAATGGATCATTAGTAGAGCTAGAAGTAAACAAGTATTTCTAGTCTATCAAAATTATCTAAATTACATAATAACTCAACTTGATTCCAATATTGTATTTTCTCCATTTGTATTAATCTACAGTTAGGATTTTGAAAGCATCAAGACATTGAGTAATATTGCCTTATGAAAAAAAGCAAGTTCACTTTACATGAAAAGTAATGTCTAAATTAGGCATTCACTGTTGGACATCTTTAATCATTATTTTGGTACATATTACTGGTGAAATTTTGAGTAGATTGGTGAACTTTCTGTTTTGAACAGAACCAGACACTGACTGCTGAAAGAACAAAGTATGGCTTACATGACAAGAATGGGACCTAACAGGGAGGCTTGGGAATTGTGGAGAAAAAGTAGGCTGTGGAGCATATGAGGAATTAATCATAAAAAGTAGAATACTGGAATAGAGGTCAGTCTTCCAACAGAATCATGACACAACCTGTAAATCTCAATATGAATCTCAGTGGGCACGACATCCAGTGTTTAGTATTCCATATCCATCCAGATTTTTCATCTTTTTTGCATCAAAGGGTTGATAAACAAAATGGAAATTTGTATTTTTATCTGAAATGTTTCCATCAATATCATGTTTAAAATTATGATTGAAGTATTTTATAAAATGAAATTACATTAAGAACACTTAATTTTAAGTAAAGTTTCCTTTAAATCTAATCTGCAATAGATACTATATTCATTTTCTAATTAATGATAATGTACAAACTCCTATATTACTGTGTCATAGAAGGCAAATTATTTTACCATGAGAAACTACTTTAATTTTTATAATTTTATTAGCATTTTTACCCACAATTGTAATAATCTTGTATTTAAATACTATGACATTTTTACTACATACAAGCTCACCTTTCTGAACGTGCCAAAAAGAGTTATTTAACTGTACATTTAAAAATATTGAACTTGATAAATAACAAAGTTACCATTTAAAAGAATTCATTTCAAAATTAGGGAGAAACAAAGAAATGACTGAACAAAATATCTTCTCAAAATGATTGCCACTGTTGCTTCATGTTAGAATTCATTAGAAGATACATTAATATTATAAGCAATATTATTTGCTTATACTAAATAGCACAAAACGACTGGACTCGTTCTTTTCAGCAATGACTGTTTTTATGTTTGAAAATGATTAGAACTGGACATTTCTCAGGAATACCCCCACACACTAGAAAACATAAATTAATGGTCCTCCTGCGAAAAGTCCTAAGGATGCTGTATGGCTCTCTTGGCCCTTTGCTGGCATGACAGCTAACGGTATCTTGCTATCTATTGTTTGCACCTTGAAGAAGTAAGATTATTTATGCCAGCCTTGCAAATATGTACACAGCAATTTATCAGCACAGAATTGTTTTGTCAGCCTGTCTCATCCCACAGTTTTGCCAGTTAATGAACAATAACTTATTTTACCTCAGTAACCTAGCATAAATCACTAGTTGTTCTCAACCAATGTCAGTAGCAGCATCATCAAAGTTGATAGCATATAGTCTAAACAGGAAAGTCTAAGTAAAGTAGAATAATATTAGCACTTTTTAAAAAATAATACAGGCATTATGCCCATAAATTTCTGTGCCATTTTTATCTATGCAATATAAAGTACTCTTTTACATGCAGTTTAATCTGGCATATTGAGCCCATGAATTTTTTTCTCTTTTCCTTCCCAAAACTTCACTAAAACTGCAATTTTTTTAAGCACCTTTTGGTTTCCAATCCAACATGTAAGAGAGAAGCTGAAAGTTACCACTATATGCTAAGAAAAACCTAAATAAACTGAAAACTCGACAACTTTTCTTGGATTTTTCAGAGATGTGGTCACAGCGCAAAACACTGCTCCCTGCTGCCCCAAATTGGAGAGACCTATTGACAAATAGAGAACCACAGCTTGCTGGAGCAGAAACCTATGAACACAAAGACCTGCAAGAACCAGCAATGAAATAGGGAAACCTGAACTATATAACTGGTGAATTGCTGGAGGCTCAGAGTGGGCAAGTCAGAGACATAAAAAATTCAGGTTGACCCAGTCATCAGGGTCCCACACTTTTATAAGTTTTATCTCCAGGAGCTTGAATAGGCTCTCATAATAAATACTGAAGAAAAATCCTCTCATGAGAGGGAGAAGAAAAGGAATCATTTGAAATAAGCCAGAGTATTCTCTTGTTTTTAACAGGTCTCCCCTCAAAAAAAGCAATTTGACCAGATCCTAACCTGCTGGGGCTTATAATGGCCTTACTTGCACGGGGAAGGGAAATATCCAACTCCAGCCCCCTCTAGCCATCCATCCTAACTAAAAAATGGGAAGGCACTGAAAGCATTTGTTACATTCAGAGTCCAGAGATACAGGCTCACTAAAAGACTGAGGCCTATTGATAGAATCTCAGAATGCTTCCCCTCCCTCCACCCTTTACCACTCCATCAGTAAAGGTCCATTTACAGCTGTTCAATTTGCCCAGGACATGCCTTGCTACCAGGTTAAAAACAGAAGACATACAAAGTAGGGCAAGAATAAAATAAAACCCATAAACCCCCCAAAACACGAAACAAAACAAAAAAATCCAAACCCCACAGTTTAAAGAGACAGAATAATCATCTGAACCAGATTCAGGTATAGCAGGGATGTTGAAATTATCAGACTAGGAATTTAAAACAACTATGACTAAATGCTAAGGGCTCTAAAATAGACAGCATGCAAGAGCCAATGCACAATGTAAGCAGAAAGCTGGAAATTCTAAAAAATGAACCACATAAATTACAAGAGATTTAAAAAATACTGTGACAGAAATGAAGAATGCCTTTGTTAGGTTTATTGGTAGACTGGATGTGGTTAAGGAGAGACAACTTAAGCTTAAAAATATTGCAATAGGAACTGCCAAAACTGAAAAGAAAAAAGAAAAAAAGAAGACTGAAGACAAGTCAGACCAGCATATCCAAGAACTGTGGGGCAACGAAAAAAGGTATAACATACATGTAATGGAAATATTAAAAGAAGAGGAGAAGAACAGAAGAAATATTTCAATTAATGTCAGACATCAAACCATAGATTAGAGAACACTAAGCAGGATAAATACCAAAAGTACTATACACCTAAGCATATCATTTCATTTCAAACTACAGAAAATTAAAAATAAATTTAAAAAAACATTGAAGTAAACCTAGGGAAAAAATCACCTTAGTTATAGAGGAGCAAAGATAAGAAATAAATCTCTCTTCTTATCAAAAACTGTGCAAGCTAACAAGAAGAGAGTGGAATAAATATTATAAAGTATTAAAAGAAAAACTTCCCAGACTAGAATTCTATACTCTGCAAAATTATCCTTTGAAGGAAAAATAAACTTTATATGACAAACAAAAATTTAAGGAATTTATTGCTAGTAGAACTGCCTTGCAAGAAATGGTAAAAGAAGTTCTAAAAATGATACATACCACAAACTCAGATCTACATAAAGAAAGGGAGAGCATAAGAGAAGGAATAAGTAAAGATAAAATTAAAACATTTTTATTCTGAATTGATCTAATAGATAACTTTTTTCAAAATAATAGAAATAATGTATTAAATTAGTATACATATATATGTATACATAAGTAGCTGTTTATTCTTATATATAAGTGAAACATATGACAGCAATGATAGAAGAAACAGGGAGAAAGGAACATTTTGTTATTATAAGATACTTGGGCTATTTTTGAAGTGGTATAGTTTTACTTGAAAGTGGACTAAATTATCAATGCATATTGCAAACTATAGGACTACTATTTTTAAAAGTTAAAAAAATTAAACAACGATTAATGTGCTAATGAAAGAAAATGAAATTATATAAAATGTTCAATTGAAGCCACAACAGGTAAGAAAACTACAGAAAAAAATAGTAAACAAAGAAAAGAGTAACAAATAGAAAACACTAGCAAACATAAGAGTTATTAATCCAACTATGTTACAATAATCACTTTAAATTTCATTAGTCTAAATACACCAATTAAAAGAGAGACATACTGTCAAAGTACATCAAGGAATAACACCCAATTATATGTTATCTACAAAAAAGACATACAGATTAAAAATATTGGATGGAAAAAATATGCCATGCTAACATAAATTAAAAGAAAGCAAGAGTAGCTGTATTAATTTCACACATCAGACTTCAGACAAAGGGCAGTTATCAGGGATAAAGAGGGATCTTACATGATGATATAGGAGTCAATTTGCCAAGAAGTCATAACAGTCCTTAACATGTATATATCTAACAATGAAGTGTTATTAATACATTTGGGTTGTTGTAACAAAAATACCACCAACTAAGATGCTTCTAAATAACAGAAATTTATTTCTTACAGTTCTGGAGACTAGGATGTCCAAGATCAAGGCACCAGCAGATTTGGTGTTCAGTGCGGGTCTGTTTTCTGGCTCATAGACAGCTGTCTTCTCTCCATAATCTCACATGGTAGGAGGGGCAAAGGATCTGTCTGGAGTTTTTTTTATAAGAATACTAATTTCATTCATGAGGATTCCATCCTCATGACCTAATCACATCCCAAAGCCCAACTCCTTCTGCCATTACTGTATTAGGGTTCTTCAGAAAGACAGAACCAATAGGAGATGACCAGTTGATCAATTGGTCATACAGTAGATGATAGATAGATGGCTAGATACTAGGGTAATTATCAGGGAATTGGCTCATACTACTGTGAAGGCTAATAAGTCCCATGATATGCTGTCTATAAGCTAGAGAAGCAGGAATTCTGGTAGTGTGGCTCGGTCCAAGTTCAAAGGCCTCAGAACCAGTAAAGCCAAAGGTATAACACTTAGTGCAAGTCTAAGGCCTGAGAACCTGTGGGCCCACTAGTACATGTCCCAGTGTCAAAAAGCCTGAGAACCTGGAGTTCTGATGTTCAAGGGTGGGGGAAAAAAAGTATCTTGGCTCTAGATGAGAGAAAGAGAGAATCTGCCTTTTCTTTGCCTTTTTATTCTATCCAGGCCCTCAGCCTTCTGGATGGTGCCTGTCCCCATTGGGTGAGAGCAGATGTTCTTTACTCAGTCCACTGATTCAAATTTCAGTCTCTTTTTCGAAACACCCTCACAGACATATCCAGAAATAATGCTTTACAAGATATCTGGGTATCTCTTAATTTAGTCAAGTTGACACCTAAAATTAACCATAAAAATCACACTGGAGATTAGAGTTCAACATATAAATTTGGGGGGATCAAAATTATTGTCTGTAGCAGTATATATAACTGAGATAAAATCTGCTTGAACTTTAAGAAGAAATAGGTGACTCCACTGTCATAGTTGGGAACTCAAACACGCTTGAATCAAAAGGGGACAGATCCAAAATGCAAAACATCAGTAAGCACATAGTTAACACCACCACCAGTCAACAGGATGTAATAGAATTCTACGTATATATGTATGTTTGTATGCATGTATTTATTTATTTTTCAGCCAGAGTCTCACTCTTTTACCCAGGCTGGAGTACAGTGGTATAATCTTGGCTCACTGAAACTTCCACCTCCCGGGTTGAACTGATTCTCCTACCTCAGCCTCCCCAGCAGCTGGCATTACAGGCACACACCACTGTGGCTGGCTGATTTTTCTATCTTTAGTAGAGATGGAGTTTCACCATGTTGGCCAGGCTGGTCTCAAACTCCTGACCTCAAGTGATACGCCCGCCTCGGCCACACAAATACTGGGAGTACAGGCGTGAGCCACCATACCCAGCTAAGCTGTAATAGACGTCTGTAAATTACTTTATCCAACAACAGCACAATACGCATTTTTCTCAAGCTCACATAGGATATTTACCAAGACAGATCTCATTCTGGGTCATAAAAACACACCTTAACCAATGTAAAACATTAGTAATCATGCAATGTCTGCTTTAAGACCACAATCAAATTCTACTGGAGAATTCCACAGTACTTACATATTAAATAATATATTTCTAAACAACATACAGGTCAAAAATAATCTCAAGAGAAATTAAGATATACTTTGAATTAAATGAAAATAAAATCAAAAATTAAAATTTGTGTAACACAGTGAAACGGGTGCTTAAAAGAGAATTTATGGCATTGGATATATATGTTAAAAAGGAAGAAATAGCTAAACAACCTAAGTGTTCACCTTAGAAAGCTTGAAAGGAAAGACAAAATTAGGCCTGAAGTAAGCAGAAAAAAAAGAAATAATACAAATTTAAAACAGAAATAAAAAAAATTAAAAGAAATCAATAGAGAAAATCAATAAAACCAAAAGCTGCTTCTTTGAAAAAAATCAGTAAAATCAATAAGCCATAGCAAGACTAAGTAAGAAAAACAAAGACACAAATTACTACTATCAGAAGTAAAAGAAACATATCAGTATAGATCCCATGAGAACTAAAAGGATAATAAATAAATACTATGAAAAACTATATGCCAACAAACTTAATAACCTTGGTAAATGGACCAATTCTTTGAAAGACACGATCTGCCAACACTCACACAAGAAGGAATAGATACTCTGAATAGGCCTATATCTATTAAATAAATTGAATTAATAATGGATAACTTTTTAAAATAGAAAGCACAAGACACAAATGCATTACTTGTGAATTCTGTCAAACATTTAAGATATTATACCAATTTTCAGCTGTCTCTTTCAGAAGATAGAAGCAGGCAAGTAATAGTGGCTTATGCCTGTAATCCTAGAACATTGGCAGGCTAAGCCAAAAGAATTGCTTTAGCCCAGGAGTTCAAGACCAGCCCAGGAAACAGAGAAAGACCTCATCTCTACTAAAAATAAAAATATTAGCTAGGCATGAAGGGTGGCATGTGCCTGTAGTCCCAGCTAATTAGGAGGCTAGGGCAGGATGATCCCTTGAGCACAGTGGGTAAAGACTATAGTGAACTATGATAATGCCACTGAACTCCAATCTGAGCAAGGGTGAGACCCTGTCTCTAAATTAAAAAATGAAGACAAAGAGGAGGAGGAAGAGGAGGAAGAGGAGATGGAGATGATGTTATAGAAGTAGAAGAAATACTTTCTAACCCATTCTCTGAGGCTAGGATTACCTTAATATCAAAACCATGCAAAGACAAAATGAGAGAAGAAAACCACGATCTGATATCTCTCATGAACATAAATGCAAGAACCTCCAACAAAATATTAGCAAATTACATCCAATTGTATATAAATATACTTTATGGCCAAGTGGAATTTATTCCAGGTATGCATGACAGGTTCAACATTCAAATTAATGTAATCCATCGTATAAATAGACTAAGAAGAAATATCAATGGATAATATCGATACATGCAAGAAAAGCATTTGATAAAATCAAACATGTATTAATGATAAAAACTCTCAGTAGAGTGAAGAAATAGAGGAGAACTCTTTTACTCCATAAAGAATATCTTTGAAGAATGTACAACTAGCATCATGCTTAATGGTGAGAAACTTGATGTTTTCCCAGTAAGATCAAAACCAAAACATGGATATCCCCTCTTACCACTTGTTTTCAACATCATACTGGAAGTCCTAGCTAACCTAATAAGACAAGAAGAAGATATAAAAGGCATACAGATTAGAAAGGAAGACATAACTCTGTTTTTGTTCACAGAGGGCATGATTATACCAAAAATCAAAAAGAATATGCAAAGTTAAAATTAAAAAAGACATCTTGTACTAATATTACATCACAGCATTAAAGGTTGCAGGAAAAAGGTTAATACAAAAAAAGTCCAGTAGCTTGACTATATATCAACAAAGAAAAAGTAAAATTTGAAATTAAAAATTAAAAACCCTTTATATTAGAACTCCCCAAAATGAAATGGTTGGATAAAAATCTAGCAAAATGTATGCAAGGAAAACTATAAAACTGTGACGAATGAAATCAAAAAAGGACTAAATATGGAGCTATTTCATGTTTGTAAATCAGAAGACTTAATATTGTCATGTTGTCAGTTCTCTTCAACTTGATCTATATATTCAACGAAATCTTCTTTAAAATTCCAGCAAATGATTACATGGCTATTGATAAACCAATTCTAAAGTTTGTATACAGAGTCAAGCGGCCCATAACAGCCAACATAATACTGAAGGAGAATAAAAACATGGGAAGACTTAATATTACTCACCTTCAAGACATACTATAAAACTGCTGCAATTGAAGCAGTGTAAAAACAGCCAAAAAATACACAAATAAATCAATGGAACAGAAGAGAAAGTCCAGAAATGGACCACATAAATATAGTCAACTGATATTTGACAAGGAAGCAAGTGTAGTACAATGGAAAAAGACAGTCTTTTCAACAATTGGCACTAGAATGGCTGGTCATCTATATGCAAAAAATAATTAATACAAACACAGACCTTATATCCTTCACAAAAATTGAAAGTTGACTATAGACCTAAGTGTAAAATGAGAAACTATAAAACCCCAAGAGATAATATAGTAAGAAAATCTAGATGACCTTAAGTTTAGCAATAACTTTTTTTTTTTTTTTTTGAAACAGAGTTTTGCTCTTGTTGCTCTGTCTGGAATGCAATGGTGTGACCTTGGCTGACCACAACCTACACTTCCCAGGTTCAAGCGATTCTCCTGCCTCAGCCTCCCGAGTAGCTAGGATTACAGGCATGTGCCACCATGCCCGTCTAAGTTTGTGTTTTTAGTAGAGACAGTGTTTCTCCATGTTGGTCACATTTGAACTCCTGACCTCAGGTGATCCACCTGCCTCAGCCTCCCAAAGTGCTGGGATTAGAGGAATGAGCCACCATGCCCAACCAGCAATAACTTTCTAGATACAACACTAAAGACATGCTTCATGAAAGAAAAAATGTATAGATTGGACTTCATTAAAATTAATCTTTTCTGCTCTGCAGAAGACATTGTTAGACAGATGAAAAGAGAAGCCATAGACTAGGAGAAAATATTTGCAAAAGTTATATCAGCTAAAGGACGATCATCCAAAATAGACAAAGACCTCTTAGAAATTAATAAGAACACAAACAACCTGATTTTTTTAGAAAATGCTTCACACAAGTCTCACCAAAGAAGATGTACAGATGGTAAACAGGCATATGAAAAGATGTTCCACATTAAATGTCATCAGGAAAATGCTAACTGAAATGATGAGACACCGCTACACACCTATTAGAATGGCCAAAATCCAGGACATTGACAATACCCAATGCTGACAAGGATGAGGAGCAACAGGAACTCTCATTCATTGCTGGTGGGAATGCAAAATGGTACAGCCATTTTGGAAGACAATTTGGCAGATTCTTACAAAACTTAATATCCTTTGACCATAAGTTCCTGCAGTCATGCTCCTCAATATTTACCCAAAGAAGTTGAAAACATATGCCCACATGAAAACCCACATATGGAAGTTTATAGGAGCTTTACATGTAACAGACAAAAGTTGGAAGTAACCAAGTTGTTCTTGGTAGGTGAATAAATAAATTGTGGTGCATCCAGGCAGTAGAATATTATTCACTACAAAAAGAAATGTGCTGTGAAGTTATGAAAACACATGGAAAAAATGTAAATGCATATTTCTTAATGAAAGAAGCCAATCTGAAAAGGCTAAATACTGTATGTTTTCAATTATTGACATTTGGGAAAAGACAACATTTTGGAGGCAGTGAAAAGATCATTGGCTGCTAGGAGTTAGCAGGTAGGGAGGGATGAATAGGTGGAGCATAGAGGACTATCAGCACAATGAAGCTATTCTGTATGTTACGATCGTAGTAGGTACGTGTCATTATACACTTGCTCCAAACTCATGAAATACACACCCAAAGCAGACGTTAGTATCAACTATGAACTCTGGCTGGTAATAATGTGTGTCAATGTAAAGTCATCAATGGTAACATCTGTACTACTTCTGGGGGATTGTTGATAATGGGTGAGGCTATTCATATGTGGGGACACAGGGTTTTGAGGGATCTTTGTACCTTGCTTTCACTTGGATGTGAATCAAAAAGTACTCTAAAAAATTAAATGTATTAATAATGATAAGAAAAAAACTTTAATAAGAGATCAGGGAACATAAGAGATGATAACATTCTAGAAATTATAAAGAGGATGGAAACATTTATAATGGCTTAGCAAACCACAGACTAGCTAAAAATTAAACAAGCTCTGGTAACTGTGTTGGTGGGTAGAGATAATATAAATTAGGCTATTCTGGAATCTTATATCCAGAAAGGCTCTGATGCCCACTTCTTGAAGTAGATTACAGTGCTCACAAGGGAAATAAACAATAAAACTCTCACACTCTGGGTTTCTTATTATATTCCTATTCTTTTGCTGGATATATAAGCAAAGCAACCAGGGTTTTTGTTTGCTCCCCAGTCTGAGAGCAGCAAGGACAGTTACCACTGCAGTGACAATGGCAGAGAGATAACATTTGTCTCTGGGAATTATACCTCAGAGAAATGCAGAGCCACCATTAATTGAACAGATTAGGAGTTGGATAAGGCAGCTGCATTGGAGGCCCAGGTCAGGAGTAGCAAGGGCAGTGACCCATGTTGAAAACAGGGCAGCTGCAGGCCTGCTGGAGGCCTGCAATGGTTCTTGGGCTCTTTGCTCCCTCCACAGCCTGAGGACAATAGGGGCAGAAGTGAAGCAGGCTTGTTGGTTACCTCTATGAGTGTTTTCTCAGAGAAAGGAGAGCTGAGACCAGCCAGCATGCTCAGGTGTGGGTGGGGTGGCTGAGCTGGGATCCCAGGCTAGTAAGCCTTGCCTGGAAAACCAATTTACAGATTCAATGCTATTCCTATCAAACTACTAACTATATTTTTCACAGCGTTAGAAAAAAAAAGTATTCTACACCCATGGAACCAAAAAAGAGCCAAAATAACCAAAGCGATCCTATGCTAAAAGAACAAAGCCAAAGACATTACATTACCAGACTTCAAGGTTATACTACAAGACTACAGTAACCAAATCTGCATGGTACTGGTACAAAAACAGTCAAATAGACCAATATAACAGAATAGAAAACTCAGAAATAAGGCCAAATGCCTACATCTTCTTCAACAAGGCAGACAAAAACAAGCAATGGGGGAAAGGACTCCCTATTCAATAGATGGTTCTGGGATAACTGGCTAGCCATATGCAGAAGATTAAAACTTGACTCCATTTTTTACCATATATAAAAATCAACTCAAAATGGAGTTAAATTTAAATATAAAACCTAAAACTATAAAAACTCTAAAAGAAAACCTGTGAAACACCATTCTGGATATCAACCCTGGCAAAGATTTCATGATGAAGACCACAAGAGCAATTGCAACAAAAACAAAAATTGGCAAATGGGACCTAAAACTAACGAGCTTCTTCACAGCAAAGGAAATTACCAACAGAGTAAACAGACAACCTACAGGATGCGAGAAAATATTTGCAAACTATTCATCCAATGAAGGTCTAATATCCAGAATCTACAAGGAACTTAAAGGTATCAACAAGCAACAAACAACCCCATTAAAAAATGGACAAAGGACATTAACAGACACTTCTCAAAAGAAGACATTAATCCAGGCAACAAGCATATTAAAATTGCTCAACAACACTAATTATTAGAAAAATGCAAATCAAAACCACAATGAAATACTGTCTCACACCAGTCAGAATAGCTATTATTAAAAAGTGAAAAAACAAGAGATGGTGACAAGATTGTGGGGAATAGGAAATGCTTATTCACTGCTTGTGCAGATGTAAATGAGTTCAGTCACTGTGGAAAGCAGTTTTGAGATTTCTCAAAAAACTTAGAACTACCATTTGACCCAGCAATACCATTACCGGGTATATACTCCAAGGAATATAAATGGCTCTACCAAAAAGATACATGTATGCATATATTCACTGAAACATTATTAACAATAGCAAGAACATACAATCAACCAATATACCAATCAATGGTAGATTAGATGAAGAAAATGTGATACATATACATTGTGGAATATTATGCAGCCCTAAAAAAGAATGAAATCTTGTTCTTTGCAGCATCATGGATGCAACTGGAGGCCATTATCCTAAGTGAATTAAGAGAGGAACAGAAAACCAAAAACTGTGTGTTCTCTCTTATAAGTGAGATCTAAACATTGAGTCATTGAATACACGTGGACACAAATAAGGGAACAATAAACACTGGAGCCTACCTGGAGGCAGAGGGTTGGAGGAGGGTGAGGATTGGAAAACTATCTAATTGGTACTACATTCATGACCTCAGTAATCATGTACACCAAACCCCCATAACATAATTTATCCGTGTGACAACCCTGCACATGTACCACCATGAACCTAAAATAAAAGTTGTAAAGCAAAAACAAAGTTACTTTCACTTGGGTATTTTCCTCCTTGCAACTAAATCATCCTGATGGATACAGAAAATTTATCAGTCATTTATAAGTTTGCCAGCCATTTATAAGTCAGTACTTGAAACAATTTTAAATAGCACTTCATTAACATACTACTTTTATCTTCTACCTTAGTTCATTTTGATATATCATGTTATTTGTTCCATTGCTTAAAAAAATTAAATAACTTTGTGACATAATCCTTGATGGTTTACAGCAGTAATTTCAAGCTGCATACAGTACAAAGAACTTTCATAGGGGCTGCTGTATATATGTTTATATATGTATGTTTGTATATGTATATATGTCCATGTGTGAATGAGTATATATATGCATGTGTACATGTGTATTTGTGTTTGAATGAGTCCATATCTGTCAATATCTATGCATTTATTTATGTGTTTGTAGGAGATATTTCCAATGAATATAACTTCAGGATCCCTACCTCTTCAACTACAGGAACTGTAAGTACATCTGTTTTGCTTTTTGAGCTTATTATACATTTTTATTTGAGAAAACAATGTTAAAGGAGATTAAAAACATAAAAGTGCTCGGCAAAATGCCAAAAATCATTTAAACCTATTTACCTAAAATAATTAGGGCCATATATAGTTTAAATCCATATATAATCTCAAAGTTTAGTTTCACCAAGTACATTCACCCTTTTGCCCTACCAAGCATTTTTTTTTTTCCTACGCAAGGTAGTTTTCCACAAATAGCAGTATTTATTTTCATTCAAATTTCTTTCTTTTCCCTGGATCACCTCTGAAAGAATTACAAGAAAAAGAAAAAAAAATGGCAGAATCCAATGATCAGAAATAAAAAAGAAATGGTTTGGGTTTGGATAATCAACAAATTGCACAAAGCATCTTGGAATAATTAAATTATCATTCAGAAATGGTTTTAATTCACATATTCCTCTCTGTCTGTGTATTCTGCATGTTTGCATATGCTTTCAATATAAATCAAAGCCAAACTATTTGGCAGAAATACGTTTACCCGCCAGATTTTGTCATATAACTAGGGACCCTGAAGCTTTTGCTGAATTCAGAGAATTTTAAAATAATTTATGCATTTCCCAGAGATTCCTAGAGAATAGTGAACACTAGTGGAAACACTAGTGTGCATACAGAAATATTGATGAGTATAAAAAATTTACAGTTTGAATTTAAATGTTCAGATATGTAGCAATATGGACAAATTAAAGTGCCTTAATTCTCCTACTTTCACAAATTAAGTAACAAAATGGGAATGTGGCACTCTCATAATTAATATACATATTGCATTGTACTTTCAATTTAGACTGCATGCCATCAAGATATGTGGCCTCTACTTCCAGGTCTCAAACTTCATGTTATTAACGCCCTTCCCACTGAATCTTCTTTGCAAAGTGTAGTCTCCTGCTACCTCTGCCCAGCAAATCCAGCTCTTGAAAAGGCTTTACTTTGATTCATAAATGGGCAACATATTGTCTAGCATTCTCAAGATGTGAATTCTAGGTATAGCTTTAGTAGAGAATGTGGGACTTGAACTTACACACTTGTGCAGACTTGTTCAGATCACTTCACAAATGGCACTGGAGTTCCTCAGGGCTATCACAGACCATACTTTCTTCTCAGATTGTGTCTTTTCAGAGATAATTAAATCAATTTCCCATAACTTTTGAAACTTATTATAACTTGACAGTTCTTGAATTATCACCAGGCCAGTCATCTCTTCTGAACTCCCTATCTATATAGATACTTGCTTTTTGACATTTCCACTTGAATGCTCCATTAGCATCTCAAATTTTTAATTTTCCAAAACTTAACTCTCATTTTCTCTTGTAATAACAGATTTGGGGGAGGCGGTTACCCATAAAAATTTTTGACATTTTTTATTTTCCTGGCTGTCCATGTCAGAAACATGAAAATTATGCAAACACCTCCCTTCTTCCCATTTTCCACAGCCAATCAATTCACATCCTACCAATACAGGTTTTCTCCTGATGTTTTCTTATGCCACCTTTGTCTAAGTCACTATAATCTTTTCCTATGACTTAATGTAAATATAAATCTGATGACAGAAATACCTTGAGAAAACTTAATGTTTCCAATTGCTCCTGAGATGAAATTCAAAATGATTAATAAAATATACAGGCTAGGTGTGATAGCTCACTCCTGTAATCCCAGCACTTTGGGAGGACTAGGTGGGTGGGTCACCTCAGGTCAGCAGTTAGAGACCAGCTAGGAGCAATATGGTGAAACCCGGTTTCCACTAAAAATATAAAAATTAGCGGAGCATGGTGATCTGCACCTGTAGTCCCAGCTACTCGGGAGGCTGAGACAGGAGAATTGCTTGAACCCAAGAGGCAGAGGTTGCAGTGAGCTGAGAGTGCGACGCCTGGGTGACAGAGTGAGGCTCCATCTCAAAAAACAAAACAAAACAAAACAAAACAAAACAAAACAAAACAACAATATACATACAAAGCTCTGCATAATGGATTGTATATCTGTCATCAGTCACTCCAATTTTGTCCTACTATATTTTTGCCACACAAATTTGCATTCTTTTCCTGCTTCTCTTGACATGTTTCTTACTCTCTACCCTCAGAGACTTCATTTGTGCTGTAATCACCTCCCAATTTCCTACTTTTTTCTCTATATCTAATCACCATGCCTGACCTAGTCCTACATAACATGCAAGTTTATACTTAACTGTTATTTATTTGCTTAGGAAGGTCTCATCTTTTGTCTACCTTACCAGCAAACTCGATTAAATTCTTCTCTTATGCTATTTTCTAGGACACTAGGCTTTTTTTTTTTTTTT